>NW_026110828.1:202500-242500 GCF_024679095.1 Eriocheir sinensis
GTTTGGATTTATTTATATGATTTGAGAAAGTGTTTTTTGTTTGTTATTCTAAGTAAGTTGTGTTTGATAAGGAAGGGGAGAGAGAGAGAGAGAGAGAGAGAGAGAGAGAGAGAGAGAGAGAGAGAGAGAGAGAGAGAGAGAGAGATTACCTTTGCAGCTTAAAATTTAATAGAAAAACACTGAAGGTTTGATAACTACGCGACACACACACACACACACACACACACACACACACACACACACACACACGAACACACGCACGGATACACAAACAAACAAACACTTCTTGCAAAAGCATCGGCGCAGGAGGCAAAAGAGAACAAAGAGAGAGAGAGAGAGAGAGAGAGAGAGAGAGAGCTGGCACGTCTCCAATGCATCTGACACTCTCTCTCTCTCTCTCTCTCTCTCTCTCTCTCTCTCTCTCTCTCAATTTATTACATTTGCATGCACTTTCGACACTGCCAACTCTGAAACGTCTTTGAATCCGACTTCTGAAAAACGTCAACAAATGGGCGAGTTGAATTTCAGGCGGATTTCATCTCTCGTGTTTTATGGATTCGAGGAGAGAGAAGGCGTGAGTTATAAGGGTTCGGATGCTCTTAGTGTTGGAGCGCTTATTGCTGTGTGTTTATGCTTGTTTACGCTCGTCTGAAGGGGATTAAGTAGCAAAGAGGAGGATTGACGAGGTAAAAAGGGATTTGGATTTATTGAATGTCGTGTGCGAATGTAAGAGTTTGGTGATAATTAGAGGAGTGACGCACGAAAGATAGATAGAAAGGGAGGAAGGAAGGGATAAACAAAGAGAAGGAGATGATTGAAATGAGAAAGAATGAAGAAGAAGAAACGGAGGAAAGAATGAAGGAAAGAAGAAAAAGTACAATGCCAAATGAGAGAAAGAGTGAGAGAAACGATAGATAGGAGGAAAGGTGAGGAAAGGAGGGAATAAACAAAGAGAAGGCGATAATTGAAATGAGAAAGAATGAAGAAGAAACGGAGGAAAGAATAGAAATGAGAAAGAATGAAGAAAAGAAGAAGAAGAGAGAGGAAGGAAAGAATAAACAAAGAGAAGGAAATTATAGATATGAGAAAGAATAAATGAAGGAAGAAGAAATGGAGGAAAGAGTGGAAATAAGAAAGAATGAAGAAAAGAAGAAGAATGAAAGCAATGCCATATGAGAGAAAGATTGAGAGAAAGGGAAGGAAAGGAATTAACAGGGAAAGAAAAGAAAGAAAATAGAAGAAAGAATGAAAGAAGTTGAAAGTAAGGCCGTAGCGAAAGATTAATAGAAAGGGAAGGGAGGAAATAATAAAGAAAGGAAAGAAGAAAGGAAGAGAGAGAAAGATGAAGAGAGAGAGAGCAATGTTGTTCTATATTTTGCTAA
This sequence comes from Eriocheir sinensis, assembly GCF_024679095.1. Taxonomy (NCBI): domain Eukaryota; kingdom Metazoa; phylum Arthropoda; class Malacostraca; order Decapoda; family Varunidae; genus Eriocheir; species Eriocheir sinensis. Next base: position 203,883 of record NW_026110828.1, read on the forward strand.
ACATGATTCTTGAACACACACCACAACCACCTCTACCTCCCCCCCCCTTCCTCTTCCCCCTCCTCCTCCTCCTCCTCTTCCCTCACACAACACATTTGACACCTCCACCCAAACAGTCGTCCTCTTAAACCACAAATCTCTCCTCCTCCTCCTCCTCCTCCTCCTCCTCCTCCTCGACACCTGGCCCCTAATGAACACCTGTGAGCCAAAGGTGAGTCAAGGTTAGCATTGTGTTGTTTTGATGTCATATTCAGGTGAGGCTTCAAACAGGTAAGGGAGGTGAGGGAAGGTGACGAGGAGGAGGAGGACGAGGAGGGTATAGGAAGAAGGCAACAGGAAGATTAAGGTGAAGGGTAGATGATGAAGAAGAAGAGGGGAGGATTGGAGAAAGAAGGTAATAAGGAAGAGAAAGAAAAAGATAAGGAAAGGAAGAGGAGGAAGATGAAGGAGGAAGGAGTGAAGCGAAAGAAGAAAAGGAATGTGAAAGATGGATAATGAAGAAGAAGGAAGAAGAGAGTAGAATGAGAAGACGATGAAGGTAAAGGAAGAGAAGAAGGGAGGAAGAGAAGGAAGAGGAGGAGGAAGATGATAAAGAGAGTAAGAACAGGAAAAATACGTGTTTTGTAGATGTTTTGACCGACCCCACTACACACACACACACACACACACACACACACACACACGCACACATGCATACATTCATGAACACACGATTTCAAACGAGCCAAATAACACACTCCCTCTCCCTCTCCCTCTCTCTCTCTCTCTCTCGCTCAGGTAAAAATCACGGCCGGGCAGGTAAAGGGGGGCAATCAGAGCTAATGATCCCCCTTTTACGATCACCTTAATTAACAGAATGAAGCCGCCAACGACGCCCTCAAATTTGTGTTGCGTCCAGAAAAATCAAGAAGAGGAAATTTGGGGGTTATGGGGGGGCGGGGGTGGGGGGAGGGGTGGGGGGGGGGGCGGGGGGTGACATTAACACACTTCCGAGCTCCTGTTTCTGTCTGTCTGTCTGTCTGTCTCTATCTGTTCTCCTGTTCCTTCTCTTTTCCTCTTCTTTCTTTTCATTTTCCTATTTTCTTTCTCGTTTTTCCTCCTTTTTCTTCTCATTTTCCTTTCTTTTTCGAATTTTCCATATCTTTTTCTCCTTTTGTTTATCTTTCCCTGTTTTCCTTTCTCTTTTCCTCTTCTTCCTTTTCCCTTTCCCATCTTTCTTCTCTTTTTTCCTCATTTTTCTTCTCATTTTCCTTTCTTTTTCGAATTTTCCTTCTCTTTTTCTCCTTTTGTTTGTCTTTTCCTCTTTTCCTTTCTCTTTTTCTTCTGTTTTCCTCTTCCTTCATGTTTATAGTTTTCTTTCCTCTTGTCTTTCCTTCCTCTCTTTTTCCTTCCCTTTCCTCTTCTCCTTTTCTCTAACCTCCCTTCTCTCCCTCCTCCTCCTCCTCCTCCTGGTCACAGTTGCTTTTCTCTCCACAAATACAAGTAATTTTTCCACCTGGAGCAAACTTTTTCAGGTAAAGTGGATGTGGTGAGGTAATTAAGGTAACTTTCTAAAGGACAGGTGGAGAGAGGAGGAGGAGAGGGAGGAAGAGGAAGAAGAGAAATAGGGAGAGAGGAAGGAATATGAAGGTGATGTGAGGATGAGAGGAAAAGGAAATTATAGAGGAGAGGAAGAGATGAGAAAGTGGAGGAAGGAAATAACGAGAAGAGAGAAAGGGAAAAGGGAGGGATAAGGAGGGAAGGAAAGGGGGAGAGAAGTGGAGGGAGGAAAAAACAGGGGGAGATTGTAGGAGATAGGAGGAAGGGAGAGGAAAGAGTAAAGAAGGATGGAGAGAAAAAAAGGGAGAGAGAAAAACGATGAGGAAGAGAAGGAGAGAGGAAAAAATGAAAAAGGAAAATGGAGAGAAAAAAAAGAGAAGGGCCAAAAGAAAAGAAGAGAAAGAGGAAAAGAAACAACCATTTAAAGAGGGAAAAAAAGGAAAAAAAGAAACAAATAAATGAAAATGGAAATACGAGAAGTCAATAGCTTACGAGAGGGGAGAGATAGAGATATAAGAGGTGAGGGAGAGGGAGGGAGGGAGAGAGGGGGAGGGAGAGAGAGAGAGACCGACCAGGGAGAGAGAGAGGGGGGAAGGAGGGGGGAGGGGGGGGCGGTTGACCAATACCTTAGCATCAATATATAGGCGGTTTCAATCTGCCTCTCGGTGAAGCGGAGAATTAAATGAAACTTTTAATAGATTTATCCTCATAGTTTCCCTGATCAATGCTCTCCCTCCCACCTGTGTTTCTTTCTGCAGGTAAAGAGCGAGGGGGGGGGAAGGGGGGGAGAGGGGGGAGGGAGAGGAGGGAGGAGGAGAGTGTGAGAGGGAAAGGGGATGAAGAGAAAGATAGAAGAGAAGGAGAATTGAAGGAATGAAAGGGAATGGAAGGAGTAGACAGAAGTAGATGACGATAGGAATGAAAAACAAATAAATGGGAAGAAGACAAGCGAGAGAAAAGGAGGAATAGAAAGTAAAAAGAAAGAAGAGGAGGAGGAGGAGGGGAAGAAAATAAAAAGAGTAGCGGAAAAGAAGAAAGAACAGGAAGGGGAAAGGAAGAAAAGAAAAAGAAGGGGAGAAGGAGGAGGAAGGGAAGGAAAGAGAATCAAAGGAGAATATGAAACGGAAAAGAAACATAAGTGGTGGAAATGAAGAAAAAGAGAAAGAAGGAAGAAAAGAGATGAGGAGAAGAAGAGGAGGAAAAGAAGTAAGGGAAGGAAATGGAATAAAAAGTGAAAAAAAATGTAGGAAAATAGAAAAAAAACAATAGAAGACAAAAGAAAAGAGAAAAAAGCTGAAAAAATAGTGAAAAACGAGAGAGAGAGAGAGAGAGAGAGAGAGAGAGAGAGAGAGTAGGTAGGTTCAGGTGACGACGATGAGGAAAAAGCCAAGATGAAATAAAACAGGAAAAAGCTGAAAAAAAGGGAATAACGAGAGAGAGAGAGAGAGAGAGAGAGAGAGAGAGAGAGAGAGAGAGAGAGAGAGAGAGAGAGAGAGATAGGTAGGTTCAGGTGATGAGGAAAAAGCCAAGAAGAGCGTAGCGTCGCCTCGTTCAGCCGCTCGATTACTCTCGCCGTGATGGGCCAAGTTCGAGCGAAAAATTTCCTTTTAACAACCAAACGAGAGGCTTTTCCGGAACCCGCTGGACACTGGAAGGCTTTGATGGCGAGGAGGAGGAGGAGGAGGAGGAGGTAGTGATTGTAGAAGAGGAGGAGGAGGAGGAAGCTTTGAGAGTGGACGAGAAGGCGAAGGAAGAGGAAGAGGAGGAGGAGGAGAAGAGAAGCATGGATAGTGGACAAGGAGGAGGAGGAGGAGGAGGAGGCGGACTAGGAATAAGAAGAGGAAAGGATCAAGAAGAGGAGGAGGAGGAAGAGGAAGAGAGATAGGAAGAGGACAAGGACAGGAGTAAGATAAGAGGAAGGGAGAGGAAGAGGAGAGAAGAAAGGTATAAATAAGAAATAGAAGAAAAGGAAAGAGAAGAAAGGAAGAATGGAGGAAGGAGGAAAAAAGTAGATAAAAACAATAATAAAGAAAACAAAAATAAATCAATAAAGTGAAATAACAGTAAAGGAAATACAAAGAAAAACAGTAAAAAAAAAGAGAAATACAAACAAACAAACAAATAATCACAAAAAAACTCAAACTGGAAAAAAGGGAAGGAAATAAAGAGAAAACAATAAAAATGAAAGAAAAAAGGAAAAAAACAAAGGAATAACAAAGAAAAACAACAAAAAAACAAGAAAAACACAAACGTAACAAAAAAAAACAAAAAAAAATCTCACCAACCTAAAAATAAAAGGAAAATAAAAGAGAGGGAAAAAAGAAGAGGGAAAAAAAATCCTTCGACACCACATAATTGCAATCAAATATTCCACGACGACTCAAATTATGAATGAAAATGAATTGCAATCAAGACTGTGATCGAAGAGGTGGAGGAGGGAAGGAAGGAGGGAGAGAGGGAGAGGAGGAGGGAAGGAAAGAAGGAAAGAGGGAGAGAAGGGAGGGAAGGAAAGATGAAAAACAAAAAGAAAGAACGAAGGGAAGAAAAGAGGAAAGAGATAATGAAGGAAAGAAGAAAGGAGAGAAGGATGGGAAGGAAGAAAGAAGGGAGGGAGGGAGCGAAGGAGAGAAGAGAGGTGATGATGGAAAGAAGAAAGGAGAGAAGGATGGGAAGGAAGGAAGGAAGGAGGGAGAGAAGGAGGGAGGGAGGGAAGGAAAGATGGGAAACTAAAAAGAAAGAAAGAAGGAAAGAAGAGAGGAAAAGGAAATAGACTGAATGAAGGAAAGAAGGAAATGAAGGAAGGGAGAATGGAAGGAAGAAAGGAAAGAAGGAGGAAAATACAAATAAATTACCATCACATTCTCATCTCTCTCTCTCTCGCCCGCTGATTAATGTTTATCTATCAAATGTCTCGTTGGATGAAAAGAAGAAAAATTCGCCCTTCTATTTAAATCATATAAGCGCGTGAATTTACCTGGAAACTGATTAAGACGAATTACCTTTTGAATTATATAAAGAAACTATGTAATTTATTCTTAAGGAGTCGTCAAAGTACTTCCTCTTGTTTTCCTCTTCCTCTTTTTCCTCTTTCTCTTTTCTCCTTTTCCTCTTCTCTCAAAAATAGCCAAACTAATTCTTGTTTTCCTCTTCCTTTTTTCTTTTTTCCTTCTTCCCGTTTTTCTTCAAGTTTGTTTTTCTTCATCCTTTTCCTCTTTTCCTTGATTGTAAACCTATTTTTTTTTCTCTTCTCCTTATGTTCTTTCTTCCTCTCCTTTCCCTCCCTTGTCTTCTTTTCTCTTGATTATTTTCTTGTTTTCTCTCCTGATCTTGCCCTTTCCTCTCTCCTCTCTCTTTTTTTTTCTTTTTCTCTTCATCTTCCTCATCTCTCATTTCTCTTTAAATCTCCCTTTCCTCTCTTCTCTCTTTTTTTTCTTTTTCTCTTCATCTCCCTTATTTATCATTCCTCTTTTCATCTTCTTTTCCTCTCTCCTTTCTCTTTTTTTTCTTTATTTCTTTATCTCCCTCATTTTTCATTCTTTTTTTTTATCTCCCTTCCCTCTGTCGCTTCTCCCTTCCTCCCCTTCTGACATACACACACACACACACACACACACACACACACACACACACACACACACACACACACACACACACAATCAGACCAACCCACCCCCCAAAATGTGATTGTTTCCTAAAAATCATAAAAAATAGAAAGTTCCGTTTAGTGATAAAAATATAATGACAGGTAATTCGAATGTCTCAGGTTAATGAGGCAAAAAACGGGGCAGGTGAGTCAAAGAGATCGAGACTTTTCCCATTGTCACGAAAAGGGAAAAAAAGAGGAAAAAGGGAAAGAAAAGAGAAACGCTTCCGGCCTCAGAGACAAACGCGACATGACTTAAGAAAAAAAGAGAAAGACAATGATGGACTGAAATAACGGAAAATGAGTGAAATGAAGAACACAGAAAGAGAGATGGAGAGAGGAAAGAAAGGAAGGAAAGAAAGGAAAAAAAGAATGGACAGGGGAATGGAAGGAAAGGATAAAATACAGGAAAGAAGCAAGAGGAAGGAAGGAAGGAAAGAAGGAAGGAAGGAGGGAAAGAAAGAAGAAAGGGAGAAATGAATAAATGAATGAGAAAAATGTGAAAGATCGGAATATAAAGTGAAAGATGAAAAAGAAAGGAAGAAAGAAGAAAGAAAGAAGAAAATGGGAATAACAGAACAAACAAAACAAATGAATAATGATGAAAAAAAATAGAAGAAAATATATACGTAGCAAAATAAAGAGAAAAAAAAAGAAAATGAGAGATAAAAGAAAAAAGTGAAATTGGGAAAAATAAAAAAAATCGACAATGGAAAAAAAAAAAGTAAATAAAAATCCCCCAAAATGACAAGACAAAAAAGTAATCAATTGCCGCCTTCCACTCCTCCTACTTTTTACTTATTTACTTCAGGAACACTTACAATTACTTTACTCGTACAAGTCACGCGAAGTAAACACGAAAATAACCCGACTTTTTTTTTTATCACTAAGAAAGACGTAGAGAAAGAAAAAGAAAAAAAGAAAAAAGAAAAGAATGATAAATGTGAAGAACAACTACGTCTATCTATCTATCTATCTATCTATGTGTCTATCTATCTATCTTTATATATCTGTTTATCTGCCTATCTATTTCCCTACTTATTTATCTTTCTTTAATATTTTTGTCTTCACTTTCTTCTTTCATCTTTTCTTCTATCGTCTTTCTCCGTTTATCTATCTATCAATCAATCTATTATCCATCTATCTATCTATCATTATTCTCTGTGTATCTATCTCTTTGTATTCGTTTTCTCCTTTCTTTTTCTCTCATTCCTCTTCCTCCCTCCCTTCCTCTCCCTCTCCCTCCCCTCCCTTCCATTCCCTGCTTTTTATAACAACGAAAGAGACAATTTAGCGTTTGAGTTCAGGCGGTGAAGTTCTTTTCTTGCGGTTCACATTATTAGAGTTAACGCGAGGGGGGGGAGGGTGGATGGGGGAGGCGGGGGGTAAATGGGGCGTGGGTGAGGGGGGGGGGAAGGGGCGAGGGTCAAAAAGGGGAAAAAATGGGGAAAAAGAGTAATTTATATGACCCCGACACAGTAGAGGTCATATGGTGTCTTGCTTTCTGTCTGTCTGTCTGTCTGTTTTGATGTGTTCCTGTTAGTTTCCTTTTTTTCTTTTTTTGTTTTTTTTCCTTTTCTTGTCTTTGTCTGTCTGTCTGTTTAGAAGTATCAACGTTCGTGTTTCATTTCAATCTCTGTCTATTTGTCTGTCTGTCTGTCAAGAAGTCTCAATGTTCCTGTTTCATTTCAATCTCTGTCTATTTGTCTGTCTATATGTCAGTCTGTCTAGAGGTATAAATGTTCGTGTTTCATTTCAATTTCTGTCTATTTGTCTGTCTATATGTCAGTCTGTCTGTTCAGAAGTATAAATGTTCGTGTTTCATTTCAATTTCTGTCTATTTGTCGATCTATATATCTGTCTGTTTATCTGTATTTATGTATGTTAAGTCCTTGTTCGTGTGTCATTGTCTATCTCTTTATCTATTTATCTATCTATTTCTCTCATAACCTGGATATTCCTAAGAGAGTCCAAACCCTTTCAGAACCAACTCCAACACTCCAAAACCTCTTCTTGATCCTTTTAATGGCATTCCACTCACCGGAAAGACACTTAGAACCCACCACCTCCCTCCATAACCCTTTCAATTTACCCTTTCAGCCTTTCTATGCCTCCCTATCAACCTACTCTTACCTAACTTTACCTGTATATTACCTTCCTCAACGCTTTTCTAACCCCACTTGAGATTTACCTGTTCAACTTTAAACCTAAATCTCCTAAGCACTTTCCATTTCATTCCATTATCATTCAATTTACCTGCTTCCCATTTCCAAGTCACCTGAGCCCCTTTTTACCTTTTCCCAACCTCTTCACCCCCCTCCTACCCCCCTTCTATCCCACCTGGAGCTCACCTGTACCCTTTTACCTATAGCGCCGGCCGACCAAACACACCTGGGTCACATTATGATGATCTGAGCCAATATAAATCTGAGTGGAGTGAGCTGAGATTTCCCTGACCACCTGAACTGAGAGTGAGTCAAGTATGTGTGTGTGTGTGTGTGTGTGTGTGTGTTCTGACCTCTCCTAATGTGATTGGATGTCTCAATAGGGAGGAAAGGAGAAAGAAGGAGGGAGAGTAAGGAGGGAGAAGAGGAGGAAAACGAATAAAGGAAAGGAGAGAAAGAGACTGAATCGTGAAAAGGAGAAAGAGGGGAAGGAAGATGAAATGGAAGTGAGGAAAAAAGAAAGAAAAAGAAAGAGGGAGAGAGAATTTTGAGATGGAAGAAAGGAAGGAGAGATAAGAAGGGGAAAGTAAAGGAGGACTGCTGAAGGAGGAGGAGGAAGAGGAGGAGAGATTGATCTTCGAGGAGGAGGTGAAAGGGAAGGAGGGGCAGGTCAGTAAGGAGAGGAAGGAAGAAAGGGAAGGAAATAAGAACGGAGGAGGAAGCAAAGAAGAAAACTGAACCTCAACGAAGAAACGGTGAAGACAAAGGAATAAAAGGGACGAGAGAGAATGGGGGGAAAGGGAAGACTAAGCGATCATTATATCAAAACAAGAACCACATAACAAAACAAAGAAAACAAAAACAAAGAAAACAAAAACCAGACAAGAACAAGTACAGGACAGGCAACACAAATGAAAACAAGTGCAAAAAACAAAACTTCGGGATTGAAAAAAAGTTAAGGAGAAGAAAATGAAGAAAAATATGAAAGTAAGCGAAAAAACACCACTTCAGGACCCCCCCCCCAAAAAAAAGTTAAGGACAAGAAAAGGAAAAAAAGCATGAAAATAAGTGAAAAAAAAACTCACTTCAGGACAAGAAAAAAAGTTAAGGAACCCCAAAAAAGAGAAAACAAGGAAAACTCACAAAGTACAAAAAAACACACTCCAGAGAAAAAGGCAATAAAAGAAGGAAAAAAAAAAAAAAAAAAAAACTCACATAGCTCTGTCTTCCCACACACACATCGAGGAGGAGGAAGAGGAAGACACAGAAGAAGAAACAGCAGCACTATATAGTCGTGAATCATAGCCCTTAACACAGCATCATCACCCTTAACCATTAGCCCATTTGAACGCGACTCACCCTCATGACTCACGCCCCGGCCATAAGGTCCACGCCGCCCTGTGTCTCAAGGCGATAATGACCCTTACGCCCATTACCCATTATGGAGAATTACTGAATAACATAACTGAAAACAGCCGCAGGATGTCGCCCACGCCTTCGTCGGGAGGGAGGGAGGGAGCGAGGGAGGGAGGAAGAGGGGGAGGGAGAGATGACAGGGAATTCAGTAGGCCAGAGAGAGAGAGAGAGAGAGAGAGAGAGAGAGAGAGGAGAAGTGAGAGAGGGGAAAGGGAGGGTAAAAAAAATAACAAGTAACTGGGGAGAGAGGGAGAAGAAGGATAGGAGATGAGGGGAGAGGAAGGAAAGTGAGGGGAGAGGAAAGAGAAAAACAGAGGGGAGAAGAAAGGGTGAGTGGGGAGAAAGATAATGGAACAGGGGAAGTGATGGGGAGAGAAGGATGGGGAGAGGAAAAGAGGGAGAGGAGAGGTTTGGGAGGGAGAAGAGCATAGGGAAGATACATAAGGGGAGGATAATTGAGGGGAGAGGGAAGAGGGGAGATGGAAAGTGGGGAGAGGAGAGGTTAAGTGAGAGGGAAAGAGAGGGGAGATGAGAAGGTTGAGGGGAGATAAGAGGTAAGAAAAAAACTGTATTAAGGGAGAGGGGAGATTGTAAGAATGAGGGGAGAGGAGAGAAAGGGGAGAGAGTAAGTGAGAGGGAAAATGCTGGGGAGAGAGGAAGAGGTAAGATAGATAAGAACAAAACTGAGTAAGGGGAGAAGAAGTGAGGGGAGAGGGGAGATATTGTAAGAGTGAGGGGGGAGGAGAGAAAGGGGAGAGGGCAAGCGAGAGGGAAACTGAGGGGGAGAGAAAGATAAATAAGGAGAACAAGATAACTGAGTACTGGGGAGAATAAGTGAGAGGGGAGAAGGGGAGATGGGGAGAGGGGAGTAAGTTCTTGACGCGTGCATGATACTCTGATGGATTTATGAGTTTGCATGACCGTTAATAACACACACACACACACACACACACACACACACACACACACACACACACACACACACACACACACACACACACACACACACACGGCTGGGCTCTCGTTGCTCCAGGTGGTAGTATTATTAGCAGGGGTGAGGGGGGTGAGGGGTGAGGGGGAGGTACGTGTCAACTTTTCCATTACTTTACATGATAGAAGTGGAAAGGGGAGGATGTGCGGGGGTGGAGGAGAAGGGTGGGGTGTGGGGAGGGGAGGGGAGGGAAAGGGAGGGTGGGGTGGGGAGGGGAGGAGAATGGGGTGCCAACTTCTGCATTATTTTCCATGTAAGAACTGTTAGGCGAAGTGATGTGAGTGCACGCAAACACACACACACACACACACACACACACACACACACACACACACACACATACACACACACATGTAAACTATTGTCTTTCTTATTCACGTGTAAACTCTCAAGACATTAAAATTTCCATCTAGAATTAAACCGTTTTCTCTCTCTTCTCTTCTCTTCTCAACTCTACCTCTACTTTACTTCTCACTGTTCTGTTTCAACCTTCGTAAACTCTTCACAAATGCCTTCCTTCTTTCATCTCTAAATACTATTCACAACTGTCTATCTTCGTCTACAACTCTACACATCCTCTTTCTATAACTTCATTCTTAAGGAGACGGTCAAATTACATATCAAACCTAAACTGATCATTGGTTTGGTATCCTTTGCGTCACGAGGTCATTTTTGTTTTGTGTTTTCCCTTTAAATTTCCTATGACGTAATTTCATTTTAAAAGGGTAACAAAAAAACTATCTACCCAAACTGATTTTTTTGGTCTTTATCTTTAATTTGTTTTTCCTTTAGTCTACCATGTTCTCCTTCCTATCTTCTTTTGCGTTCCTGGTTCCTTATCTTCTGTTTTCTCTTTAGTCTACCATATCCTTCCTATCTTCTTTTGGGTACCTGGTTTCTCATCTTGTTTTCTCTTTAGTCTACCATATTCTTCCTATCTTCTTTTGCGTTCCTGGTTCCTTATCTTCTGTTTTCTCTTTAGTCTACCATATCCTTCCTATCTTCTTTTGCGTTCCTGGTTCCTTATCTTGTTTTCTCTACTTTATTCTTCCTATCTTCTTTTGCGTTCCTGGTTCCTTATCTTGTTTTCTCTACTTTATTCTTCCTATCTTCTCGCTTGCTCCTTTTCTTCTTTTGTCTTCCCCTTTAACCTTTCCTCTTTACCGTACAACGATCAGACCCATAGTGCACACCGTTTCCCCGTAGGCAGACCCTCACATACACAGCCACCGACGTACACACACACGCACACCCAACGTTTTTTCCCCTTACAAACGTTACTCCAGTGCTTCCATCACGCCTGTCTCGGTCATGTTGGCAGCCCTGGCAGGCGGCTGATCGGTGATGGGGCGACACTTAATGAAGCAGCCATCAACGAGAGCGAGAGAGAGAGAGAGAGAGAGAGAGAGAGAGAGAGAGAGACCCGTGGGTTATATTCAGCATCAACACCATCACCCCACCACAATAAAACGTCAAACATCACTCACTCACCACACACACACACACACACACACACACACACACACACACACAGTCAGACCTCCCCACCCACCCACCCCTCACACACACAAACACACTGCCCAGGTAAACAGCAATACACAGGTGTCACTTATTACTTAATTAAAAACACAGGTGAGGAACGAAAGATATTTACAACAGAAAGGAAGAGGAGCTTATCAATACTGAAGTGCCATAATATAATATCAAAGAGTGAGGGAGAGGGAGGGGGAGAGGGAGAGGAGAGTCTACCCAACACACCACTACAATCAACAATCACACGTGAATGTATACCTGACATGTCAACCTCGAGAAGTGATTTTGAAGTGACTAAAGTGAGTGAGGGAGAGTGCCATGACTTTACCGTCCCTTTAGCATCCCTTATGTACTGAGTGAGGGTTGACGATCAAGTAAACAGGTCTGATACAGGTCCTAGTAGTAGGCCACAAGGACGAGGTTGAGTACTGACCATTTGGCATCAGGCAAGCATCGGGTTTCCTACGGCACGCTGCAACACAAGACAAGGCCACTGTATTACCTCCAACACCACATTGTGCTCCACACGCCTACCACATGTGTTACAGGACCCTACCACACTGTTTATGAGGCCTACCACATGTGTTACAGGGACTGCCTACCACACTGTTTAGGGGCCTACCACATGTGTTACAGGACCCTACCACACTGTTTATGAGGCCTACCACATGTGTTACAGGGACTGCCTACCACACTGTTTAGGGCCCTACCACATGTGTTACAGGGACTGCCTACCACACTGTTTAGGGGCCTACCACATGTGTTACAGGACCCTACCACACTGTTTAGGGCCCTACCACATCTCTGTTACAGGACCCTACCACACTGTTTATGAGGCCTACCACATCTCTGTTACTGGACCCTACCACACTGTTTATGAGGCCTACCACATCTCTGTTACAGGACCCTACCACACTGCTTTAGGGGCCTACCACATTTGAGCTCAAGGGGCCTACCACATCTCTGTTACAGGGGCCTACCACACTGTCTTTAAGTTGTCTGCCACATTTGTACTCACAAGGCCTACCACATATGTGACCAAGACGTCCTGCCTATCAGCTTTGTGCTCCAGGCTACACAGCACTCCCTCCACTCCCTAGCGTGACCATGAACACTTACTTATTCAAAGGATAAAAAGCAAAAAATGTTAAATCTGATGAAAATTGAAATAAAAATAATATTGGTAAATTTTTTTGATCTTCTCTACTTGAAAGTTTCATGATAAATCGATGAGAAAATTGTAATTGTTACTGAAAACACAAATACTTCATGACAGCTACTGGTGAGATGCTTGCCTAAAATCTTATAAAAAACAGAAAATAATAATTATAAAATAAAAATAACAAAAAATGCAATATCATAAAAAAATATCTAAACATCTACAAAAAGGTCATCACCGAGTATTAGTGAATCTTTCAAAACATTTTCTAAACTGTAAACAGAAAAAATCACAAGAATTTAGTTTTGGCTAGAAAAAAAAAAAATCGATTAGAAAGCATCAAATTGTCTAAGAAATGCCCTGAAAATGTTTTATAAGCGTCTACCAAGTCACGATTCTCTCACTAAGAAAAGGAGAAGGATGAAAACAAACACATTAATAATAACAATGAAGACAATAACAAGGGCAACACAACCCAGCAGCAAGTGTTCGTCGTTGTGTTCCGGGCCAATCATTACCCAGCCCGTCCACAGCAAGGATTATTATTGTCCCTGCTTCGAAAAATAGCTGTTAATGTGATGGAAATGTGTGTTGACGCGTGACAGACTCGACCGGAGGAGTGGCTCAGGTAAGACAGGTGAGGGAGACACCCGATAGACAGACCGAAGTTAATTGAAGTTTGTTAAGGAAGAGTTCTGAAGGCTTAAAATGAACTGATGGGCTGAAGTTGATTGAAGTTTGTTAAGGAAGAATTCTGAAGGCTTAAAATGAACTGATGGGCTGAAGTTGATTGAAGTTTATTAAGGAAGAGTTCTGAAGGCTTAAAATGAACTGATGGGCTGAAGTTGTCTTAAAAGAAGGTAACCTATTGAAAAAAAGTAAAACATGAACTTAAATAATAATAAAGAAAATGTTGAAATGAGAGCTTGTAAGGGGTTTGTTAATGCTCTCTCTCTCTCTCTCTCTCTCTCTCTCTCTCTCTCTCTCTCTCTCTCTCTCTCTCTCTCTCTCTCTCTCTCTCTCCTTATTCTTTTCTTTCCTCCTTCTTTCCTTCGCTTTTCTCTATTCCATTTGCTTTAAATTATGGTCGATTATCTTATTTTCATTCTCTCTCTCTCTCTCTCTCTCTCTCTCTCTCTCTCTCTCTCTCTCTCTCTCTCTCTCTCTCTCTCTCTCTCTCTCTCTCTCTCTCTCTCTCTCGCTCTAATTATGCTACTTTGTGTGACATCAACTTTCGGGCGTCGGGACACAGACACGTCATGAAATATTGATGACGTGCCTTGAATCATTTCTGCTTAATAGTCAATCATTTGCAATTCAGATCCGTAATGACGAGTGTGTTCCGCGTGTGTGTAATGAGGTGACGGAGCCGCCCCGTAATCATGGAGCGACGGACAGAAAATGACGGGGAACGGACAGGGTTGGCAGGAAGAGAAGTGGGAATTGGATTAGGGAATGGAGATATGAAGGAGAGGAAGAATGTGGATGGATATTAAAAGGGTTGGAAGGAAGAGAAATGGGAATTGGATCAAGGAAGAGAGGAATGAAGGAGAGGAAGAATGTGGAGGCATGTTAAAGAGTTGTCAGTATTAAAAAGTGGAACAGACATTGAAGGGAAAGGAAGAGGATTGGAAACTGGATTAAGGAATGGAAGAATAAGGGAAAGGGAGAATGTGGATGCATATTAAAGAGTTGTAAGTATGAAAAAGTGGAACGGACAGAAGGGAAAGGAAGTGGATTGGAAACTGGATTAAGGAATGGAAGAATGAAGGAAAGGGAGAATGTGGATGCATGTTAAAGAGTTGTAAGAATTAAAAAGTGGAACAGACATTGAAGGGAAGGGAAGAGGAGTGGAAACTGGATTAAGGAATGGAAGAATAAGGGAAAGGGAGAATGTGGATGCATGTTAGAGTTGTAAGTATTAAAAAGTGGAACAGACATTGAAGGGAAGGGAAGAGGAGTGGAAACTGGATTAAGGAACAGGAATAAGAGAAAGGAAAAACTAGAACATAAGAAGACTTTGCATGCATAGAATCACAATTACCAAACACGAAATGGTGATTATACGTGTAACAGAGATTGAAGGGAACAGAAGGAGTGAAAACTGGAATAAGGAATGAAGGAATGAGAGAAAGGAAGAGTGGGAATGCATATTATAGAGTTGCAAGTATTCAACAGATGGATCGGCAGTGGAGGGGAGGGAAGGAGTGGGAATTTAAGGAATGTAGGAATGAGAAAGTAAGATTGTGGATGCATTGAGTTGTAATTATGGAGCATGGAACAGTAATTAAAGGTGGAACGGACAGTGTTAAAAAGGGAAGAGGATTAAGTGATGAAAGAAGAGAGAGAAGCAAAAATAACGGAAATGAAAGAAGAAGAAAAGAAAGAAAAGACAAAAGATAATATGAGGTAAAGCAAGATAGAAGGAAGAAAAAAGAAATTAGGAGAAACAAAGGAAAGGGAAAGAATGAAAAAAATACGCGAAGAAGAGAAGGAGAGCAGAACCCACATACCAAAACGCAGTAATCAAACACAAACAAACAAACAAACAAACAAACTCCTAATTATTACCAAAGAACATCAATGGGAGAAAAGTTGAACAGTTACGCAAATCAATCAACACCTTTTTCCAAACATGTTCACCTGTACTGTGTTAGTAAATGATAGATAAATAACGATATACGATAAATCCCTTCCGTCACCTGTCCCCCACCAACATACGAACACACTTACTCCCGGGTGAAACGAATGTTAAATCACAGCGCGGGGGACACAGGTAAAGAGCAGGTGACACACAGGTAAAAGTGGCTCATTAACACCACAAACAGAGGGAAAATCAGCCCCAGGTAACGCGCGCCCCATCCCTGAATACCTGGCCGGACACAGAGAGAGCCACACCTGTATGGTCTTAATGAGCCAGATCTTTCATGTGGGGTCTGGCTCAACAGGTGAAAGTTGCTCATTAGCTCCGGAGAGAACAAGTGAGCCACAGGTGAAATTAGCCATACCTGTCAACACCTGGATAGCTTAACACGCAGAGCCACACCTATATTAAAGAACGGAGCCATATCTTTACCTTGAGATGTGGCTGTACAGGTAAAAAGTGGCTCATTATAGAACACACCCTTACACTTGGCTTACCTAATACCTTAAGTCACACCTGTACTAATTAAACGAGCCACATATCCGACCTGTAATGTGGCTCTTCAGGTAGACCGACACACCTGCCTCTGATGAACACTTGATCTGAGCCACACCTGCCTAGGGTAATTAGAGCACGGGGTCTCGACAGGTGATCATCTCGTACAGGTGTTAAGCCTTCCGCTCACCTGCACCCAATGTTTCTCGCGCCCTCAGAGGAAGGTGTGTGAACGACTGATATGTTTGTTTGTTTAAGTTTACCTGCCTCTCTCTCTCTCTCTCTCTCTCTCTATACGTTGCTATCCTTCTATTTATTTTGATATGGAATTAGTTTTTCTTCGTCTGCCTGTCTGTCTGTCTGTCTGTCTATCCGTCTGTCTGTTCCGTGTATTTTCTGTTAATGTATCTTTCTATCTGTCTTTGTACCAACCTTTGTCTGTCATTCTGTGTGTCTGTCTGTCTGTGTACCTGTCCATGTTACTATTTGGGTCTGTATCTGCACTCACTCACTCCCTCTCTCCCTCTCCCTCCCTCCCCCCCCCGCCCCCCACTCACACGGTAGCCGGGCCAGGTCAAACAATCAGGCTGTTGGGCGCACCATCAAAAAAGGTATCGAATGGCGGATGAAGGCAAGCCATTGTCCCTAGTGTTTGCTGAGCGTCTTTCTCATTGACTAGACTCGCTCTGCGCCCCCTGAACCCCTCCCTCATTCCCCCTCACCCTGCCCCCTTCTTTCCTCTGTTCCTCCTCCTCCTCCTCCTTCACCCCCTCCTTCTGTTTCTCCTGTTCTCCATCCCTACCTTTAACCTTCTTCCTCTTTCCTCTGTTCCTCCTCCTCCTCCTCCTCCTCCTCCTCCTCCTTCACAACTTCCCCCTCCTTCTGTTTCTCCTGTTCGCCCTTCCTCCCTTTCCCTTCTCCCTCTTTCCTCTGTTCCTCCTCCTCCTCCTCCTCCTCCTTCTCCTTCCTACCTTTCCCTTCTCCCTCTTTCCTCTGTTCCTCCTCCTCCTCCTCAGCTTCCCTCACTTTAAATCTCCCCCTCCTTCTGTTTCTCCTATTCTCCCTTTCCCTTTTTCCTCCCTACCTCTCTGTTTCCTCCTCTTTCCTCCCTTCCTGTTTCCCTCCTCCTTCCCCTTCCTTACCTACCTCTCTTTCTCCCTCTCTCCCTTCTTACCTTACTCCCTCGGTTTTCCTCTCTCCCTTCCATTACTTCTTCCTACTTTCCTCCCTTCCTTTTTTCCTCTTTCTCCCTGTTCTTCTCTTCCTTGCTCTCATTCTCTTGTTCTTTTCCTCTCTCCCCCTTGCAACCTCTCTCTTCTACCTCCATTTCAGTCCCTCTCTCTCTAATATGATAAACTACAGTGTAACAACTAAATAAAAAAAAATGTATTGCACAGGAAAGTTGTTCAGAGGAAATACGTTAATCTTTTTCTTAGTTTCTTCTTTGTTGTGTTTCTTCTTAAATCTTTTCGTCGTGCAACACAAAACAACAACAACAACAGCTAAGCAAGACAACGACAACAACAATGACACTTTCTTAACGATGCCAAAAAAAAGGAAAGAAAAGAAAAATAAAGAAAAAAATTAAAAAGTCTGGTCTCCACAACGTCCTTTTTCTTTGTGTGTGTGTGTGTGTGTGTGTGTGTGTGTGTGTGTGTGTGTGTGTGTGTGTGTGTGTGTGTGTGTGTGTGTGTGTGTGTGTGTGTGCTAAGGGTAATTACAGGCGAAAAGTGACAAATTAGCCGCATAGTTCATTAATAATTAGGTCGAAATGCGTTATAAGGAGAGAGAGTGAGGGCGCTAAATCATGGCTCCCTCTCTCTCTAATCGTGTGTGTGTGTGTGTGTGTGTGTGTGTGTGTGTGTGTGTGTGTGTGTGTGTGTGTTGAGGTGGTCAGGGAGGAGGTTATGTATGCAGAGGAGGAGGAGGGAGAAGAAGAGAGGGAGAGAGGAGGGAAAATGGAGGGAGAGATTGGAAGGAAGAGGAAGAAGGAAAACTCAACAGGAGGGAAGGAATCGGGTAGGAGACGAAGGATTGAAGGAAGGAAGAGAAGGAGAAGAGGAGGAGGAGGAGGAAGAGGAGAAGGTAGGACAAGGGAAGACCAGGAGGAGGAGGAGGAGGAGGAAGAGGAAGAAGGAAGACCAACAGGAGGGAATGAATCAGGCAGGAGACGAAGGATTGAAGGAAGGAAGGAAGGGAAGGAGGAGGAGGAAAGGAAGAAGAGGAGGAGGAAGAGGGGTGGTTTGCAAAGGACAAGAAACGCAACGCCGCACTCCCACCTCCACCTCCACCTCCACCTCCACCTCCTCCCCCCCCGCTGCAACAAAGGGGGATGAGGGTGCATGTTGACTTACTATCAAACATGCCCGACTGAATTAAACTCGCCCTCTCCGTCTATGGATTTTATTTGTAATACCATTAGTATGATTGGGCCCACGCTCTGCCCTGTGTGTGTGCGTGCGTGTGTGTGTGTGTGTGTGTGTGTGTCTGTGTCTGTGTGTGTGTGTGTGTGTGTGTGTGTGTGTTATCTGCTTTTCCTCCTCCTCTTCTTTTCTTCAATTATGATTCGACTTTTGTGTTTTTCCTCTTTTTCCTAATTCTCCTTTTCTATTTGTTTTGTTTTATTCCTATTCTTCCTCTTCTTCTCTATGTCTTCTTTTCTCCTTCTTCTCCTTTATTCATCTACGTTTTCTCCTTTTGTCTTTCTTTCTCCTTCTACTCTCTCGTCTGTCCTTCTCCTCCTCCTCCTCCTCCTCTTCCTCTTCCTCCTCCTCCCCCTCCTCGTCTTGCTCCACTGCACTCCTCTTTATCCTCTTTTTTTCCTTTGTGTGTTTCTTTCTCTACAATTAGTTTCGTTATTTTTCTTTTTCTTTTTCTGTTTCCTCGTCATTGAATTTCTCCTCCTCCTCCTCTTCCATCTCTTTGTTTCACTTTTCCTTCTTTTATTTTATCGTTTTATTTGCCTTCCTGTCTTTCACCCTGCCTTTCTCTCTCTCTCTCTCTCTCTCTCTCTCTCTCTCTCTCTTGTCCTCTCCTCCCCTCCGTCCCCTTTCCTTTCTCTTTCCTCTTTCTCCTCTCTTATCCCCCAACCATTGTTCTCCTTCCTTTCATTTTTTGTTGTTTCCTTTTTGTTTTCTTCTTGTTTTCTTTTTTGTTTTCTTTTTTTGTTTTCTTTTTTTTGTTTTCTTTTTTCGTCTTTTTTGTTTTCCTTTCCCATCCTTTTTCTTTACTCTCTTCATTCTCTTCCATTTTTCTTCTTCCTCCTCTTCCCATCTCCTCTTGATTTTCCTCTTTCTTCTTGTATCTCTTTATATTCCGTCACTCACTTTCCCTCTTCTCTCCTCTTCTTTGTTCTCCTCCTCCTCCTCCTTCTTCTTCTCTTCTTTTTGCTATCTTCTTTTTTCTTCTTGTCTTTGTCCTATATTCAGTCACATACTTCTCCCCCTCCTCCTCCTCCTTCTTCTTCTTCTCTTCTTTTTGCTATCTTCTTTTTTCTTCCTGTCTTTGTCCTATATTCAGTCACATACTTCTCCTCCTCCTCCTCCTCCTCCTCCTCCTCCTCCTCCTTGTCACAGGTAATCACAGGTGCATTGCGTCATTACCTGATTTAGAAGGAGAATCAATTGGTGGGTCTCAAGGATCTTGGTCTTTTCTGCTCTTTTTTTTTTTCTTTTTGGATTTATTATTTTTTTTTTATCTTTCTTTTCTCTATAAACACACTGACAGACACACACATACGTACACACACATAACTAACCCCTTCTTCTCCTTCTTTATTTTTTTCTTTATTTTTTTTTTTTTTCTTTTTTTTTTTTTTTTGGCATCGTTAAGAAAGTCATTGTTCTTGTTGTTGTTGTCTTGCTTGGCTTGTTGTTGTTGTTGTTTGTTTATATATACTTCCCTTTTCTCTATATTTTCCTCTTTTCCAGATAAATGATGATAATGAGGAGGAGGAGGAGGAGGAGGAGGAGGAAGAAGAAGAAGAGAAAAAGGAGGAAAAACACGAAAAGGTGAAAAGGAAAATCAAATGAAGAAGCAATAACAGAAGAACCAAATATCAAAGAAGAGGAGGAGGAAGAAGAGGAAGAAGAGGAGGAGGAGGAGGAGGAGGAAAAGATCAAGAAGAAACAGGAGAAATATCAAAGAGAGACGAGGCGACGAACAAAAAGAGGAGGAGGAGGAGGAGGAGGAGGAGGAGGAGGAGGAGGCGAGGGCAGGTAAAGGTGAGGGTCCCAATGGCGTATGATTCCCGCTGAAAATCGTCCCTAATTAATACTTCACGTCCAGGTATCGAAGTGTGGACCGTGATTACAGGTGATGCGCTCCACGTGTCACTGGCCGAAGAGGAGGAGGAGGAGGAGGAGGAGGAGGAGGAGGAGTCTGAGCATTGGACAAAGACGAGAAGAAACGAAGGAGGGATGGGAACTTGAAGAGGAGGAGGAGGAGGAAGAGGAGGTAAGGAAGAGGAGGAGGAGGAGGAGGAGGAGGAGGAACACACCAATGCTATAAGAGGGAACAGAGAGAGTTATCAAGAGAAGAGATGGAGGGATAAAGAAAGAGGGAGGAAAGGGAGAGACAGAAGAGGAGGTAAGGGAGGAAAAAAAAAGAGGAGGGAGGAAAAAGGTAGAAGAGGTATTACAGAAGAGGTGAGAGAGGAGGGAAGACGGGCTAATGAGGAGGAGGAAGAGGAGGAGGAGGAGGAGGAGAGGAGATGAGAAGGAAGGGAGGTAACTTAGGATGAGGTTAAGATTGGAGGAGGAGGAGGAGGAAAGGGAGATAAAGGGAGGGTTACATCACAACACCCACTGGAGATTAGCGGAAAGGGAGACTAAAGGGAGACAAGAGGGAGATTAGAGGGAGAATAAAAGGAGATGTTCCCTGATCTCCGTTTTCTTTTCTTTTTTGTTGTTGATTCGTGAGTCATTTCTTTGTGTCGTGTCCCTCAAATTCTCTCTCTCTCTCTCTCTCTCTCTCTCTCTCTCTCTCTCTCTCTTTCTCTCTCTCTCTCTCTCTCTCTCTCTCTCTCTCTCTCTCTCTCTCTCTCTCTCTCTCTCTCTCTCTCTCTTTATTTTTCTTCTATCTTTATTCTCATTTTCTCTTTCAGTACTTTGACATTTTTAAGACAATATTAATCTTTTTCACTTTTCTCTCTCTTTTTTTTTTTTGGTTTGGTTCAGTATTATGGTATTTTTTTCCTTTATTACTTTCATTATTTATTCAGTACAATATTTCGTGTTTTTTTTTTTTAGTTTTCCTCCAATTTTTCTTTCAGTAATATGCACGAGTTCTTCAGTATCACACAAACACACAAACAAACACACATACACAAACACTTAATTAATCACAGGTAAAACACAAACACACACAAACACAAACACAAACACCTAATTAGTCACAGGTAAAACACAAACACACACACAAACAATTAATCACAGGTAAAACACACACACACACACACACACACACACACACACTTAATTAATCACAGGTAAAACACAAACACACACACAAACAAACATACAGGTAGCACATCACTACCTTTTTATAGACCACACAATCACGCTTCAAAAGGTAACCAAAAGCAAGCCATTCAGTAACACCTTTTTCACTTTGGATTTCCTTATTTACGACCTTGAAACAGAGGCGTTGGGCTATTAATTTCAGGCGTTGGGCTACTTTATTGGGACAGAGGCGTTGGGCTATAAATGTGTGAGGCGTTGGGCTATTAATGGGACAGAGGCGTTGGGCTATTAATGGAGCGAGGCGTCGATATATCAAGGGTATTTTAAGCGGGGAAGGAAGTTGAGGCGTGAACGGGCAATATATCGCCTTCACGGGGTGCTGGTTTTATCCGGGGGTTGGGGGTGGGGGGGGTGGGGGGATTTGGTTGAGGGGGTTGTGTGTATTGGGTATGCTAGCTTGGTTGGGTCTGCTTAGGTTAGACGGTTGTAATTCTGATCAGGTTGTAAGCCCCGTGTTCTATTTACCATTGAGGTCTGGATTAGTGTGATATGGACCGTTGATCTGCCAGACAGCGCCCACGGTCCAGCTGACACCCGGTTACAACACATCTGCTCATCATTCATAGGGAGCATACACCCATAGAGAGCCTCCCTTGATGAATGAGGAGCAGGGAGTTAGATAAGAAAATGGCCGGTAATGTTCCATGCTTTCGGCTTTTACATCAACAATTTCCAAAGGTCAAAAAGCGGATCAGTCGGGTATTTATGAGTGGTATATTAGGTTCATGGTACAGAAGAAGGGTCAGACTACCACCAGGGTCATTAAACTACCCCTGGAAATGCCCCTAAACTCACGAAAGCCTTGTCAAATGTGCGTTTCGTTAGGTTCATGGTACAGAAGGGTCAGACTACTACCAGGGTTGCTTGGGAGAGCGATGGTTGAGTTAGTTGAATAGGTCTACGAGTATGTGGACGATTTGGTAGATTTCCCTTAGGTTGAGTTGGTCGGATGGTATTAATTGAAGTTCGGTCGAATCTGATGAATTTCTTGGTCGTGTTTCTTGCATTGGTTGAATTGACTGGGATGCGTTGGTCACCTTGGTCGAATTTTTTATCGATATATACGGTCGATTTTGGGAGGAGTGATTCTATTGGTCGAATTGGTAGAGACACATTACATGAGTTGGTCGGACTGAATATACTGAAGTGATCAGATTCGCCCACGGTGTTGTTGTGGTCGAGGTGGTCTGAGGGGACGGTCGAGTGGCGATGGTCGGTTGGTCGCTTCCGCCGTTCGTTCGTTCGTCGGTTCGCTGTTATCGACGTTGTAATCTTAATGTCTCACCGCGGAAACATAAATCGTAAGGAGAGTGTTGTGTAAATGCTGTAAATACAAATACCAAGGTAGTTATTAGGATCCTTTCTCTCTCTCTCTCTCTCTCTCTCTCTCTCTCTCTCTCTCTCTCTCTCTCTCTCTCTCTCTCTCTCTCTCTCTCTCTCTCTTTTATCGATCTATCCAAGTGTTTATTTCTCAATTCATCACTATTAAGTTTTTTTGCGAGTTTCCGTACTTCCTCTCTCTCTCTCTCTCTCTCTCTCTAATACCTCTCCTTACTCTTTTCTTTCCTCCTTCTTTCCCTCATCGTCACTCCTTCCTCCTCCTCCTCCTTCTCCTCCTCTTCCTCTTCCTTCTCCTACTTATAACGTGAATAATACATGTAAGTGCCGCTTCTTATATCACAGCTGACCGTCTCCATCTTCTTTGTCGCCCGCATTACCTGTTCGCTTCGTGTTCTGCTTCCGTCATCATTTCGTTTCTAGCCGCAATGAAGTGCAATCAGGGATGTTGTTAAACTTCTTCTGGTAATCACTTCAATATTAATTTTTTTTTCTTTAAATTTTCCTCATTCATCTTTTTTTTTCATTTTCCACTTCCGTCTCGTGTGATTTTCCCTCATTTTCCATTTTTTTTCTTTATTTTCCTTCTTGTTTTTCTTTTTTTTCTTGTCTTTTCTTTGTTTATCATCCATTTTCTTTCTCTTTTTCTTTATTTTCTTTCTTTGTTTTTCTCTTTTTCCTTCTCTTTTCTTTGTTTATCATCCATTTTCTTTCTCTTTTTCTTTATTTTCTTTCTTTGTTTTTCTCTTTTCTTGTCTTTTCTTTGTTTATCATCCACTTCCTTTCCTCTCTCTCTCTCTCTCTCTCTCTCTCTCTCTCTCTCTCTCTCTCTCTCTCTCTCTCTCTCCTGCCTATATTTCCTCCTCTTCCTCCTTCATAATCTGTCCGTTTTTGTCTTTTTTCCCTCCTTCTATTCCTTCCATCCCTTACTCCACCCTTCCTCTCTCCCTCCCCATTTTTCTCCCTCCCTCCCTTCCCCTGTTCTGATTTTTCTCTCCTCCTTTCTTCCCTGTTTCCTCTCTCTCTCTTTTCTATTTCTTCTTCTTTTTCTTTATTTTTTTCTTTTCTTCGCTTTTTCTCTATTTCATGTTTAGCATAATTATGATTCGATTATGTTATTTTTGTTTTCTCTCTCTCTCTCTTCTTTCTCCTCCCTTTCTTTCCTCCCCCCCTCTATGATAATCAGCCGTGATCAGAGGGCTCCACAAATCATCAAACAACAAGGAAATTGAGGGCAGTTTTTATGATTCGTCATCCTCCCACAACAGAGCTGTGTTTAGCCACATCCGGGCGCAGGCGTCTGTGTCATCTATAACCACTTGCTCTCTCCCTCCACTCCTTCCTCCCCTGGCTCGCTGGGGGTCTGTCTACCTCTCCTACCTGTTAACCACCTGGATGGCTCCTCCCTTCCTCCTCTTCTTCCACTTCCAGATTCTCTTATCCCCTTCCCTTCATTTCCTCCACCTCTCTGCTCTTCTCCCTTTCTTCGTTTATCTCTTCTTCCCTTCTTCTCTCATCCTTTCCACTATCTTCCATCGTTCTTCCCTCTTTTCTTTCAATTCCTATAGTTCTCTTCTTCCTTCCTCCTCTCTCTGTCCATCCTCCTCTTCAATATTTGCATTCCTCCTATCTTCCTTTCCTCTTCTTCCTTCCTGTTTTCCTCAACTATCTTCCAATATCCACTTCTCCCTTCTTCCATTCACTCCTCTCTCTCCATCCCCTCTTCCAGCAACACTAAATCCCTCCTATCTTCCTTCCTCTTCTTCTTCCTATTCTCCTTCTTTCCTTCATCACTTCTCTTCTTCCTTCCTCCTCTTCCATCCTTTCTTTCCATCTATCTTCCCTCCCTTTCAAGTTCATCTCTCTCTCCTGCTTCCCCTCCTCTTCCTCCTCCTCCTCCCTCCTCCTCCTTACACTGCCTCCCGTTCAAGGGTCCTTCTTCACGCCTAGTCTTCCTTCCCCTTCCCCCATATCTCTCTCTCTCTCTCTCTCTCTCTCTCTCTCTCTCTCTCTCTCTCTCTCTCTCTCTCTCTCTCTCTCTCTCTCTCTCTAACTTTTTTCCTCCCTTCCCTCACGTTTTTTTTATTGCATATCTGATGTTCCTTGCTGTCCCTCCCTCCCTCCCTCCTTTCCTTCCTTCCTTCCTTCCCTCCTTCCTTCCTTCCTTGTCCAGTAATACACACAAGTAACTAATCTTTTACCTCCCTTCCATTTCCCTTCTCCAATCCCCCTTTTCCTCCTTCCCTCCTTTCCTCCAGTGACAACTTCCTCTCTTCCTCCTCCCCAGGACCCCCAAAAAGTCACTGATCTCTACGCTAGAAGTGACCACAGAGACAAGAATCCTTTATACTTCGAGGTTGGATAGCATCGTTTTGCCCCCAAGCCACGCCGTGTTAAGTGGGTGAAAGGAGAAGGTTCTGTCCATAGAGGCGAGGAACACGGCACTCATCACCTCATTATGGTCCCTATGTAAATGAGGGGGCAGGGGGGGTATAGGGGAGGGGGTGTGGGGAAGGGGGAGTGAGTTAGCTAATAATAAGATGATGAACCGTCGTCGTTAAGCTCCGCTCGGGAACTCTGTAATTACTGAAGAGGAATGACCCTTCTTGGCCATTCCGGCGGATCTGCGTATTGCCGAGTGGACGAGCGAGAGGCACCGGGCAGCGCTGTCAAATTATCGTACTCAGCCTATTGCATTTTCGTAGTTTCTGACCGATAACTATAGCAAAGAAGAACAAAAAACACCAATTTTTAAGATTTTCTACGATGAATTTAATTTCCTATCATTATTTGCGTGGTTGAGACAGTCTTGGAGCCTAAAATGATAAATGAAGATTGTTCACAAAAAGTACGATAATTTGACAACAATGACTTGGCACAGGGAAAATGAGAGTTTGAGAAATAATATAAAAATGAGCGTAGTATAGAAAGAAATGACTACCGTGAATAAATACCGCGCTGGCAATCACTCAAACAGATATCCGTGTTGCTTGAGTTACCGGAAAGACAGACCCAGGACGAGGAGACACACAGCAGAGAAATGTGACAGGTATAGAGAAATAGTATAGAAATGAACGGAGTATAGAGAATTGACTACAGGGAGAAATATATCACTTTTAATCACTCTGACAGATATCCGTATTGCCAGCGAGTGCCCGGAAGACAGACCAGACGAACAAGACGCACTTTGAAAGTAACAGGTATAGAAGTAGTATAGAAATATGAACGAATTATAGAAATTGATTCTACAGGGAGAAATAAAACACTTTCAATCACTCTGACAGATATCCACCATATTGCCATGAGTGCCGGAGAAGACAGACCAGGACCGAGAAGACAGAGGAATGTAAGGTTGCAATAGAGAGAGAAGTAGATAACTTGCTTGCTTGATAGATATGAACAGTAATGAGAAGGTAACAGTAGTATAGAAAGGAGTAAAAAAGATCCTCAAATTTCCATAGACAAAGGAAGACATACATAGAGAAAGTATTAGAGATAGAAATAGTATAGTGATTACTGAAGAGGGATACATAACACCGGATACACATCATGCATACACGTGACTGATATAATGGTAAAAAAAGACGATTAGCGATAAATGAATATGTAAGCTCGAAATAGTTGATTAGTTGAAGATCATCATCATCACCATCAGGCAAACGCTTCAATCAATTTCATTTACACGGAGATTAACGAGACCGTCAACACACACACACACACACACACACACACACTCTATCTCCTGGTCTACTGGTTAACGCTCGCCTCACAAACTAGAAGATCTGAGGTTCGATTCAGGCACTCCTTCGATACCCCTGTCCACCCAGCAATGAATGGGCTGGGGTTCGAACGTAGACCAGAGGAGAGCATGGGGAGGTTCAGCCATATCAAATACCCATCCTGTGCTCCTCCTCCAATCCAATTTCAGAAACAGTAGCGGCTGGCGATCCACGAGCCCAATACGATATGAAGGACAGGGTGGATAACAGGCCAGGGCACTGGTTGGTCAAGGATTAAAGAGGTGTGTCATTACAGTGATCAAATCTCAGCCAGGCAGGAAGACAGAGTGGTTCAGACACAGTTCACAGTGTTGTATAATGCTTCGAACCTTGCTCTAAACCTTCATTTGTAGTAGCCTTGCGTGACAGGAAGGGGGAGGAGGAGAAGGGAAGGGAAGGAAAAGAGAGAGAGAGAGAGAGAGAGAGAGAGAGGTTGTATGTCTCTAAGTGAACAAGGATGACACACACACACACACACACACATACACATACACATACACACATTGTAACATGATCACAATAATTGCATTCTGAACCTCCTCCTTCTCCTCTTCCTCTTCCTCCTCCTCCTCCTCTTCCTCTTCCTCTTCCTCCTCCTCTCCGCCTCCTATTAGCGGTGGGATATTCAATTCGGATGACCTAATCGAACAACGACCTGTTAGTGGAAGAGAGAAGAGAGAAAGAAGAGAGAGAAGAGAAGAAGAGAGAGAGAGAGAGAGAAGAGAGAGAGAGAGAGAGAGAGAGAGAGAGAGAGAGAGAGAGAGAGTCTTGATAGCGTAATGAAGGTGTCCTAATCACAGTTGTTGGCCTGAGGGATGTGATATAGGCTCTCTCTCTCTCTGTGTCACCTGTGCGTGTCACCTGCAACCCGCCGTCCGCAGGGAAAAGACGCGTCCCATATTAGGCTCACTGACCTGTCTGGGGAGGTGGAACTACAAATTACCTGAGTATATACAGGTTATAGGGACAGATTGGTTATTTTATCCCCCTCTCTGAGCACGATCGTTCCATCATCATAAATCCTTGATAACAGCATAGTACATATCACATCACACATCACATCGTCATTAACAGGCACACTCTTACATGGGATATAAGTCTCTTAACACCAACATCATAAAAACATCATCATATATGACTGTTATCTCATCTTACCACTCATGACGTCTCACCAGCACCATATACAATACATAAATCAGTACCACTGAAACTCCACTTACATACTTTGAATACCAACCAGCACTAACATTTATATACCACACATCACCCATACCATACACATTTATATATATAAATCAGCCACTAACCATCTTCACAATACCATACTAACACCTTTAAACTACTAACACCTCCACCTCCCTCCACTTAAATCTCTGAGCCCCCATAAAACCTTCATAAATAATTCCATAAGCGCTCTCATCAAACCATACATACAAATATAATTATGAAATTGTTTTCTCGACCTCTAGACACGTTAATGACGCCCTTCCCTGCTTCCACTCCCTCCCCAACCCCAACCCCCAAATGGGCTGACGTTTCACATATCTCTCTCCACCTGTATCTCATTTTTATCATTACATTTACATGTCTCTCCCGTTAGCAAAACACCTAACCCATCATCATACATCTCTTCTCTGTCTCCCTCTCTCTTCTCAGATTCATATATACACTCCACTCTCTAACCATCATTATCTCTTCTGAGATATCTCCCTCATTACATACGTCTCCCCAAGCAAATGGGATTGACACTCATCATCATCATCATTTGTCCATTCATATATTCCTCCTCTTCTTCAACCTCTCCTCTCTTCCTCTCCCTCAAAATCATCTTTCCGTGAATTTAGAAGCATAGAAAAGTCTTTGTTAAAGTTGCTCCGACCAGCCAGCCTCCTCCTCCTCCTCCTCCTCCTCCTCCTCCTCCCTCCTCCTCCTCCTCTTCCTCCTCCTCCTCATCCCACTCATTACAACGTTACTCTTCGTTTGTCATGCGCGTTATATCTTTCTCGTTGCCTTTATCTGTCGGCCTCCTTCTCCTCCTTCTCCTCCTCCTCCCTCTTCCTCTTCCTCCTCCTCTTCCCTTTCCCTTTCCACTTCAAGCAACTTTTTGATTTCAGCTTTTTATCAGTTCGTAGTTTAAGATGTAGATGGTGATGAGGATGGTGGTGATAGTGATGATGGTGATGATGGTGGTGGTGATGGTGGTTGAAGAAGAAAGTATCGGAAACCATTATCTTTTTCACTCTTCTTTTTCAGACTCCATATTTTTCTTTTTTTTTTTACCTTTTCTTAATCTATTTCTGTCTTCAATTGCATTTTTTTCCTATTTTGTTTCATTTAGTTGGTTGTTGTCTTCCTTTTGCATTCCTCTATTTTCTTTTCCCTTCTCTTTTCATTATATTTTTCTCATTACTTTTTTCCTTCTTACCTTCCAGTTTTACGACGCGCCTGACTCGGAGGTCACCGCGCATATTCATCAGATCCATATGCTCGTCATTTTACATAATTGGAATGGGAACATATGGTGTACCGACATATCATCTTCCCCCCTCACCCCCCTCATCCTCTACCACCCCAATGGCTCTTCCTTCTTCTTCTTCTTCTTCCGCTTTTTCTTCTTCCACCCTCCCCGTCTCCCTCCCCCTCTCTTGGTCTCTTGATTTTTTTGTTTTTCTCTTCCTCCCATTTTTCATTTACTCTTCCGTCTTCTTCTACTCTTCCTCTCTCGTCTCCCTCTTCTTTCCCTTTCATCATCTTCAACTAACTTCGTTCTCTCCTTCTCTTCTTTCTTTCCTCCTTCCATCTCGCCTCTTCCTTTTCCCCTTCCTTCATCTTCCTTTTCTCCTCCTCCTCTTCAGCCTACCTCCTTCCTTCCTCTTCCTTCTAACTCCTTCCTTCCTCTTCTTTCAATCTCCTTAATCTTTTCTTCCTTTTCCTCTTCATCACCTCCTTCTTGTCTCTTCATCCTCTTCCTCCTTACTCTCTTCTTCCTTCCCCCTTCAACTCTTCCTCCTCCTCCTTCCTCCTCTCCCTCCCCTTACCTGCTCCCGCCCAGCTATATGTTACGGCTTCCACCATAGGTAATTACGAGGCATTATCATTATTCGCGGTAACTAGACTGATCAAAAACTGCCTGGAACACATAACGTACTGAAATATCCTTGGCAGGTGAAAGGAGGTGTGCAGGGGGGGGAGGGGAGAAATTGAAAGGGAAGGAAGAGGGAGAGAATGAAGAGTTAGCGGATGAGGGACAGGATATGAGAAGAAAGAAAGGGAAGGAAGGAAAGAGAGAGGAAGGAGAAGGAGGGGGAAAGGAGGAGAGGATGGGAAGAATGAAGGAAGATGGAAGCGGAAAAAGAGAGAGAGATAGAAAGGAAGGAGAAATGGAAGAGAGAGGGAGAAGAGAAAGGAAGGAAAGAAGAGAGAAGAAAGGGAGGAGAAAAAGAAATGGGGATGTGGGAAAAGAAGAGCAAGAGCAGAGAAAAAAAGAGGAAGAGAGGTTTGAACGAAGAAAGAGAGGGAGAGGAAGAAAAGAAAGAAAGGAAGGAGGAAAAAAAGAAGGAAAGGTTTGGAGAGAAAGGAGAGAAGGAGGAGGAAAATGAGGTGAAATGCTAAACCAACAGAACGAAAAAAAAGAAAAAAAAGTCCTTCTTCTTCACCTCTTCCTCTTTTTACCATTCCTCCACTACACACACTTGCATGGGAAAAGAATGAGGAAAGAGGAAAGACAGACTGAAAGAGGAGGGAAGGAGGGAGGAAGAGGAGAGGTATATAAGTTAAGGGAAAACGAAAAAAAAGCTCAATCCCTTCCTCTTCCTCTTCCTCTTGACCATTTCCCTCACACTACACTCTTGCATGGGAAAGAATGAGAAAAGGAACAGATTTGGAAAAGAAGAGAGGAGAGGGAAGGAGGAGGAAAGGAGGAGGGTATATAAGTTAAGAGGAAAACGGGAAAAAAAACCCTTCCTCTTCCTCTCGACCATTCCCTCACACTACACTCTTGCATAGGGAAAAGAATGAGGAAAGAGGAACAGATCTGGAAAAGAGGAGGGGAAGGAGGAGGAAAGAAGGAGGGTATGTGGAGATAAGAAGGAAAACGAAAAAAAAACCCTTCCTCTTCTCTTCCTCTTCTTCGGCCATTCCTCTCCACTACACTCTTGCATGCAGGAAAGAATGAATGGAAGAAGACAGATTTGGAAGAAGGGAGGGAAGGAGGAGGAAGAGATTGGAGTATGTAAACTAAACAAAAAAACGAAGTAACAACAACAATCCTTCCTCTTCCCTCTTCTTGCATGGGAAAGAAGGAGGAGGAAGAGGAGAATATATGGCTTAATAGAGAACGAAAAAAAAAAAACTATCCCTTCTCATATCCTCTTCTTCCATTTCCACACAATACACACCTTCAATCTCAACACCTTTGGCGGTCCCCTCAATGATCCCCCAATGCCTAGTCCTTACAGTCATTCCAACCCTTCCGAAATAAATCCATCCTAGTTCTATCCTCTACCTTCTTACAACCATCACCCTTCATCACCCCTTCATCAGCCACCACATCCTCTCTAGCCTCCCCATCAATCCCCGTGGTCTAGATATCAGCTGTTTTCATTTTGCATTTCTCCTATCTTCTTAGCTAGCTATCTTCATAAATCGTTGTATCATCTCCATTTCAATACCTGTACATAGTTTTACATCATCACATAACACACACACACACACACACACACACACACACACACACACACACACACACCTTTCTCCAAGCACCATACAAGCATAAAACCACCTATTTTCAACATCATTCCCCGCATAAACATCACCCATCACATAAACTTCAACACAACGTTACCCATAACACTTTCCCTCACCTCCATTCAACATCATAAAACATCATAAAACACAACCTTCTTCAACACCATATAACAACATCTCTCTCTCTCTCTCTCAAACTCAACATCCTTTATACAACATCACCTGTATCTCAACATTCAGTACTCACCTTTCTTGGGGATGAGGGACTGTAGAATATCATCTCGTCGTTGCACAGGCGTGCATCTTGCAGTGAGGAGTCTCGACACCTACTCCGTGAGGTTGTCCCAACACTTCGGTTTCGACAGGAGCTCAGGAAACTGTGCCCTGAAGGAGGAAGACACAGGTAAGTGAATGGGACAGGTGTAGAGACGGTGGTAGTGGTAATAATAATAGTAGTAGTAGTAGTAGTTGTTAAAGTAGCTGTTTTATTATTATTGTTGTTGTTACTCTTGTTTTGTAGTAAACCAGTTATAATAGTAGTAGTAGTAGTAGTAGTAGTAGTAGCGAGGAGGAGACAGAACAAAACAGCGAGATCAGTTAATTAAAATAAGAGATAGAGGGAGGAGGGAGGAACAGGAAGACAGGGAGAAAGGGAGGGAAGAAACAGATAGCTGGATGGAAGGAAGGAGAGAGAGAGAGAGCGCTGAGAGATGATGAAAGGTTGGGAGAGAGAGGAGAGAGGAATCAAGAAAGGGAGGAGAAAGGGAGAGAGGGGGAGGAAACATCAGGAGAGAACAATATTATAGCAGTTTGAAGAGCCTTTGTAGTATTAGATGAAACATGTTTTTTTTACTTAATAATTGATTGCTAAAGAACGAACAGGTAAGGGAGGGAGGGACAGGTAAGGGGGGACACAGGTAAGGGGGACAGGTGACCGTGGTGCCAAGTGAAACCTCTGTCTGTAGTTAAAAGGTGTTATACAGGCAGAAAGAAGGGAGGGAGGACAGGTAAGAGGACAGGTAACCAAGGACGTAATTAAGGAAGGAAAGAAAGGAAGGAAGGAAGGAAGAAGGGGAAGGAAGGAAAGGAGACAAAGATGGAGAGGAATGGAGAAGGAAGGAGAGAAGGGGAGGGAGAATTGGGAAGAAAAAATGGAAGGAAGAAAGGAAAGGAAAAGACAAAGATAGAGGAAGGAGAGGAAGTAAAGGAGAGGGAGGATGAAAAGAATGAAAGGAAGAAAGGAGAGGAAAAAGAAAAATGAAAGAGGAAGAAAATAAGGAAAAGGGAACGAGGGAAGTGAAAAGGAGAATGAAAGGAAGAAGAAGGAAAGGAAAAAAAGACATGAACGGAGAAACGAGAGAAAATCAACAAAGAAAAGGTTAGAAGAGGAAAGGAAAGAGAAGATAGAAAATGAAGAAGAGAGAGGTGAGGAGGCGAGATGGAAAGACATGGGAGGGAAAGAAGAGGGAGAAATAGGAGGAAAAGAAAGGAAAATAAAAGAAGTTGACATGAGAAAGTTGTGATAGGGAACAGGTGAAAGTTAAAAGATAGGAAAAGAGGAAGGATTGACAGGTAACGGACAGGTGAATTTGACTTACCTGTGACAGACCGAAGATGTAGCGAAAAGTCTCTGTCAATGTTGTGAATGGACAGAAGCTCATGGACTTACAACGCGCGAAGGTTCAAGTATCCAGGTTTTTTGTTGACAGTACTTCTCCATATTGAATCTCTGCGACAGGGAGGGAGAGAGAAAGGGAGAAGAGTGAGTAAGATGCTGATGATGATGGTGAAAGATGTAAGAGGAAGGACAAGTTAGAGAGGGATGAGGGATGCGGATGTGTTGAGGATTGTGAATGAATGGAAAAACAATCAATCTATCTACCTATCTACCTATTTATCTACAGTGGGAGAAAAACACATCACACTTCTCCACATAACACAATCACCTCTTCTCCACACAACACAATTTAACACAACCTCTTCACAACCCAACTTCACAATCCCACATCAGAACCTCTGTAACTTACCAATCTAACGCAACAACCTCACCTCAGAATCTCCTGTGGCGAGCCATCAGGTCGCCCTTGGGTGTGAGAGACTCCCAGTTAATCCTGTCAGACTTGAGGCCAAGGCAGGATCTCCTCCTTGAAGGGCGAGGTCGTCCCTGGGCTGGAAGAGAATGCTCTTGGTCTCATGCAGGAACCCGTTGACGAGGACGACGGACTTTCATGTTCACGTCGCCCAGCGGAGAGTCTCGAGGTCTGACCTCTCAAACCCTGCGCCACTATCCGGAGACATCTGGCCTGCTGGGGGAGAGAGGAACAGAGTTAGGACAAGTTGCTAGGAGAATGGAAGAGAGAGGAAGGAGTTAAAGAGCCGATGGAAAGCAGAAGTAGAAGTTGAACATTTCAACAACCTCACCTGCGCTCTCTGGCCTGCTGGAAGAAATGAAGAAGAGGAGGAACACGTTGAACAGAAAGAGAGGAGGAGAGGAAGGGTTGAAGGGATTGAAGAGATGGAGAAAGCGTGGTAGGAATAAGACCTCTCAAGCAACCTCGCCTGCGCTCTCTGGCCTGCTGGAAAATGAAGTAGAGAACACGATAAGGAAGAACTGAAGAAGGAGGAGAAGGGTTGAAGGGATTGAAGAAGATGGAGAAAGCGTGGTAGAATAAGACCTCTCAACAACCTCGCCTCTGAAGACATCTGGCTCGCTGGAGGAGGAAGGAGAAAAAGGTTAAGGAAAGAAGAACTGCAGAAGGATGGAAGGAAAGAACTGGAGGAATAAGAGAAGGAGAAAACAATGGAAAAGATATATTTTTCTTTTTTACAGCAGAGGAGACAGTGCAAGGGCGGAAAAAAAAAATCCCTACATGAAAAAAAAAAATCCCGCTATTAGAAAGGAAGACGAGGTAAGCGAAGAAGGCACTGAAAGAGAGAGGAAAGGAAGGAAGAGAATAGGAAGCTGAGGAGAGAATTGAGATAGCGTTCGATGGGAGTCAGACATAATCAGCTTCACCCTCACTATCTGACCTGCTGGAAGAGGAAGCAGAGGGGGCAGGAAGCAGGTGAAGGAGACGCTGCAGAAGGGAAGGAAGATACGAAGGAGCCGAAGGAACTGAAGGCGGCGTTGAAGGACTCCAAGCATTCAACAACCGTTATCTGACATGCAGCCGACCAAGGGATATGGAGGAGGCGCAGCAGAAGGAGGTAAAGAGGAAGGAGATGAAGGAGGAGGAGGAGGAGAGGAGGAAAGCAGCAGAGACAGACCTATCGAAAACCCAACCGCTGCTATCTACTGGCATCTGGAGGAGGAGGAGGAGGAGGAGGAAGGAGAAGAAGGAGGAGGAGGCACTGGGAAGGAAGAGCAAAGAGAAAGAGATGAAGAAATTGGAGAAGTGATAAGGGAGGAGGAGGAGGAGAAAGAGGAGGAGGAGGAAGAGGGACTAGGAAGAGATAGGGAAAGGATGATGGTGGAGGTGAGGAAAGAAGAGAATAGAGAAAACGAAGAAGAATGACAAGTAGAAGAATGAAAGGAAAGAAAGGAAAACTAAAGACGAAACGATGAAAGAAATAATGATGATAGCAACAAGAAAATAAGGAATAAAGAGAATAAAGATAAAAACAAAACAGAAGAATGAAGTTAAGAAAAGAAGACTAGAGGAAAAGGAAGAACTGAAGGAAATTGAAGTAGTAAATAAAAAAAAACTTAAAAACAGGAAGAGGAGGAAAATAAAGGAAAAACATATACAAAAGAAATCAGGAAAAAAGTAGGAAAACAGATGTTAAAGTAGAAGCGGAAGGAAGAAACTCGATTATGATGGACGTGATAAAGAGGAAA
Source organism: Eriocheir sinensis (assembly GCF_024679095.1). Classification (NCBI taxonomy): domain Eukaryota; kingdom Metazoa; phylum Arthropoda; class Malacostraca; order Decapoda; family Varunidae; genus Eriocheir; species Eriocheir sinensis. The sequence goes on from NW_026110828.1 coordinate 238,691, forward strand.
GGAAGAAAAAGGAGAAGAAAGAAGAAAGGAAAGGAAAGGAACAAAAATGAGGGAAGAGAAGATAAAGGATTCAATAGATATAGAGTCTTGAGAGGAGGAGGAGGAGGAGGAGGAGGAGGAGGAGGAGGAGGTTACCATGGTTTGTCCTTCAGGTGAGATTATATCCAGGTACGCCATTAATAACCTCACGACAGTGATCAATGTCTCCAGGTAACCCCTCTCTCTCTCTCTCTTCCTCCATTATCATTAAAACTAACGCGTCGGGCTTAACCGTAACCGTAAGTAATTTTCCGCCGCAGCGCACGTAAATTACTCACACACCTGCCAGCTGGAGCGTTTCACCTGTTGCGCCTCATTACGACGACGATAAACACTTGGAATACGGCCGTACACAATATTAGCATTCTTCCACCTGTTCGCACCAAGACCCGTGACGTATTCAAGAGACATTATTAGAGTTACAGTTCCGTGGCTACTAACTCCCCCACTTACACATTACCTGTTCACCTGTCTCATGTCACCTGCCCATTCTCGCAGGTGACTGATGAAAATCTGTGATAATCTTGAACGTAAAGCTTGACAATAACACTTCAAGATGGAAAACTGATCTGACGCTTAAGCAGGTGACCTAATTACTTATTAACACCTGTCCAATTAACAGAACTCACCTACAGTCATTGATAGTTTGCCTTTTAACACCTGATAAAGCAATTACGTGGTTTTAATTACTTACCTGTCACAAATTACCATCTGTCCAATTAAAACTCACCTGCAATCACTAACTTACCTATTAACACCTGATCAAAGCAATTACGTCACATAATCACCTCACCTCACTAATTAATACCTGCTCAATTAACAAGTTCACCTGCAATCATTAACTTTCGCCCTTTAAAACCTGAGAACACATAACACCTGATCAAGCAATCCTGTCACCTTAATCACCTCACCTGTCGCTAATTAATACCTGCTCAATTAACAAGTTCACCTGCAATCATTAACTTTTCGCACCTAACACCTGAGGAACACATAACACCTGCCACTTATCACACCTGCCAATCAACTCACCTGAATTCATATGGTGACGCTCCTGGGCCGACCTCTCCAGCGAACGCCTCCTCCTCCCCAAACAGGTGGTGGAGGGGTGCCAGGCAGGGGGGGCGCCGGAGGCCATGGGGGCAGGGCGAGGTGAGGGGAGGTGCGGCCTCAGAGGGGTAGGTGTGTCAGGCCCATGTGGGAGTTGTCCTGTGGGGGGGGAGAAGGGAGAGGTGTTATGGGGTGAAAGGCACGTACAAGGAGGTAAGAGGAAGTGACGGAGGTGGGGAGGAGGAGGAGGAGGTGGAGGAGGAGGAGGAAGGGGAAATATTAAGAAGTAGAAAAAGAGGAAAGGTGAAAAGTAAAAGAAGAAGGAAAAGATGGGGAGGAGGAGGAGGAAGAAAAAGAGTAGGAGGAGGAGGAAAGAAGAAGCAGAAAAAGAAGGAAGGAGGAGGAGGAGGAGGAGGAGGAGATGAGTAACAGGAGGAGGAAAAAAGACCAGAAAAAGAAGAAACAGAAAAAAAACAAATAAAAGGAGAAAAGGAGAAGAAGGAAGGAAGAAGAGGAGGAGGAGGAGGAAGAGAAGGAGAAGAAGAGGAGGAGGAGGAGGAGGAAAGATAAATGTTATAGAAGAAGGAGTTTGAAGTGAGAGAGGAGAGCCAGGAGGACAAAGAGAAGAGGAGGAAGAGGAAGAAGGAGAAGGAGGAGGAGGAGGAGGAGGAGGAGGGTAAGAGGGAAGGATGGAGGGAAAAAAGGAAGGTTACACGTCATTTCAACACTTTTCATAATCTATCACCAAAACAAACTTCCCTGGAACACTGAAAAAAAAAAAAAATTCCATGAAAAAAATAACAATCTGAGTAAAAACAAAAACAAACAAAAAAACAATAAAAAACAAATCCATGAAAAAAAATAATAATCTGAGAAAAAAAACAAAACAAACAAAAAAAACAATAAAAAACAAATCCATGAAAAAAAAAATAATGATCTGAGTAAAAACAAAACAAAAAATAAAATCCGTGAAAATGAATGAGTAATATTTTTTTTCTGCTTGTGATAAAGAAAAAAAAAAAAAGATATGACTTTAGATGAAATATGAAGAGATGTTTTAGGCAAGATATTTCACGGGAATCAAAATAAACAAAGAAACAAAAGACAGTCGAATGGCAGATGGTAATGACGTCAGCATAACCTCCTCCTCCTCCTCCTCCTCCTCCTCCTCCTCCTCCTCTTCCTCCTCCTCCTGGTTATCCTTCCTCCCACTACTTTATCTCCTGTTGTTGTAAAATCTCCTCCTCTTCCTCCTCCTCCCTCATATACTTCAGTTTTTTCTTCCTCCTTCTTCTTCCTTTCTCTTCTTCTTAGTGTTATTATTATTATTCTTTCTTCTTCTTCTTTCCTTCTTCCTCCTCCTCCTCCTTCTCTTTCTCTTGGTTATCCTTTACTAATGAACTCCCACTGTTATTAAATTTACTTCTCCTCCTCCTCCTTCTTCCGGTTATCTTCCTCCTCCTCTTCCTCCTCCTCCTACTTGTAACACTTGCTTCTTCTTCCTTGCTCTTCCTCTTCAACCATCACTAGAAACTGTCAAGCCTACCACTACCACTACTACTACTACTAATACAACCATAACCACTATCACTACTACAAACAGCAGCTGCTATTTAATCTCCGATCTATAAACACCTACTATTACCACTACTATTACTACGACTACTACTACTACTATCACCATCAACATTACTACTAATACTATCACTATCACTTTTTATTTATTCTTTATTTCACCCTTTTAAGCTATATTCTCTACTGTAAAAACATACTACCATCACCACCACCACCAACAACAACACCAACACTCACCATAGACATCGTACATTGCTTTCCGAACTCCGAAGTCGGGATCTTGAGCTCGTGGTCGGGCTTGCTGCGATCCAAAAGGCTTTCCAGGGAGCAGGGGGCAGGGCGAGTCCTTCCGGCCCAGGCGACCATCACGCATGCTCCTGAGGAAAGAGGGAAGGACGGGGTTACTAAAGGATGCTGAGGATGGAGAGAAGGATACAAAAGGACACATCGCTTGGGTATAGGACACGACGAAGAAAGAGAGAAGAGGCTGGGATGAGTGAAGGATACTAAGGATTTGAGAGGTGAAGGATGCTGGAAGGGCAGAAGGATACACAAGGACACATCGCTTGGTTATAGGATAAGAAGAAGAGAGAGAGAAGCTGTGAGGTGAAGGATACTAAGGATTTGAGAGGTGAAGGATGCTGGAAGGGCGAGAAGGATACAAAATGACACATCGTTTAGTTATAGGACGAAGGAGAGAGAAGCTGTGATGAGTGAAGGATGCTAAGGATATGAGAGGTAAGAAGGAGAAGATGAGATGCGTGAAGGATGCTGAGGAAGGAAAGAAGGAAGGAGGATGCGAAGGACAACAAGGATACGTCGCTTAGTTATGATGGGATGCAAAGATAGAGAGGAAAAGGATATGAATGAAGGAGATAAGAGAGAACATGGAGGAAAGCAAGGAGAAAAAATGAAGGACAATGAAAAAATAGGAAAAGAAATGAAAGGTAAGAAAAGAAGATAGAGAAGAAAAGAAAAGAAAATGAAGAAAGAAAATAAGGAAAAGGAAAACGGAAAAGAGAAAGACAAGGAAGAAGAAAGTAAGAAAAGAAATGAAAGGACACGCAATTACTTATATAAAAAAGAAAAGATAGAAAGTATAAGAAGAAAATAATGGAAACAAAAGAAAATAAGTAAAAGGAGACGATT
>NW_026110828.1:245000-280000 GCF_024679095.1 Eriocheir sinensis
CAATCAATAATCAGATTCTAATAGCACTTTTGCATTCTCTCTCTCTCTCTCTCATTATCAGTATTCACGCGCTGTTAATAAACTTTCCGCCTGTCGAAGTGTCTCAGTCGTGATATGTGATTTTTTTTTTATTATTGAATATTAATTTTGCTTTTCACTCTTTTTTATTGATTTATGTGATTCGAGGCTTCAAGGGTTCGTTTCGAGGGTTCAGTGTGTCACCTTGAATGAAGCTTCGAACCGCAGGGAGTCGGTGTCGCTGTCCTGTCATTATTAGGTTATATTATTAGTGTTTATTTTTGTTACTATTTGGAAGAGGTTGAAGAAGAAAGGAAAGATGGAAGGAAGAGGAAAGAAAGAAAGCATTTAAAAACATCATAAGCTTTTGTTTGCTTTGCTAATTGCTGTACTATATTAACTATCTACTTATACTTATTATTTTTACGGTATAAGGAGACAAAAAGAAAAGAAAAAAAGGAAAGTACTAAGAGAAAGTTTGTTCCTGAGTTCGTTATCCATGAATGTATACATGTAAACACTTTAAACTATGTATGTATGTATGTATGTATGTATGTATGTATGTATGTAAAACTAGAAGAACTGAAGGCGATTAAAAAGTGGATCTATGTTTAAAGAGGTAGAAAAAGAGGACAAAAAAAAAGGAAAAAAAATATGTATGTGTGCATGTGTGTGTGTGTGTGTGTGTGTGTGTGTGTGTGTACTCATCCGCGAAATAAAGGAAGGAAGGAAAGAGGGCAAGAGCGTTCGTGTATGTGTGTATGTATGTATGTATGTATGTAAGTATCTATCAATGTATGTATGACCACCCTCGCTCTACGCACAGTCGCTTTACGCACACAATAGCCGCTCTTAATGACGCGGACAAATTACGCATCGGCCCATTATACGCAACTTCCTTCGCTTTGAGCCGCGCCGCCCGCCTTCCGCCCCGCCACTTCCTTCGCGTAATTAACCTGTGATATATTATTGTTACGGTCCCCCCTCGAAGCCGCCTGAAAAGATTGAAAACGGGTCTGCGGGGTTGACTTATTGCCTTCTTTTCTCTCTCTCTCTCTCTCTGTTTATCTGTCAATCTATCTATCCAAGTCTATTCCTTCTCTCTCTATATTTATCTATTAATTTATCTATCCATCTCTATTCGTTCTATCACTTTTCTTTCTATCTTTTCTTTCTATTCACCTTTATTCTTTGTATCTCTATCTCTGTTTTTCCTATCTATCTCTATTTTCTATTTATCTATCTCTAACTATTCCCTCTAACTATCTATTTCTCTCTCTCTCTCTCTCTCTCTCTCTCTCTCTCTCTCGTTCGTGTGTTGAAAGGTCTGTCTGTCTGTAGGTAGGAATAGGTTAAGCGATTGAGTTGTATTGTGAAGGAAAAGGTGAAATAGAGGAAACTGCAGGATAAAGGTTGTTGAGGATTGCTGAAAGGAACGGAATGGGAACGTATTGAAAGGACCTTGTTATTTCTAGTGATTGACGAGGAAATGAAGGTAAGGAGGTGAAATTAAGACCATGAAATCAAGTTAGGATACATGTTAAGAGGGAAGTTCGGGAAATGTTATTGTGATAGAGAAATTTAGACAAAGAAATGAAGTTGGGGAATATTAGAGAGAAAGAAATGAAGTTCGGGAAATATTAGACACAAAGAAATGAAGTTGGGGAAATATTAGAGAAGGAAATGAAGCTGGTGAAATATTAAAGACAAGAAATGAAGTTCGGAAAATATTAGAGATAAGAAATGAAGTTGGAAAATATTACAAATGTAGGAAATTTTAATGAAGTTGGTGAATATCTTTGTGATAGAAAAATGATGTTGTTAGATAGTATAGAAATTAAATCTCAGAAATATTAATAGGGAAAAAGAATTTGAATTAGACGAATAACAATGTGCTCTAATATCAATCTTTATATATATTTTAGAATGTATAATTTGTGCTTCATTATTTTGTTGTGTGATATGCATAAAAAAAAAAAAAAAACACCAAGACTCTTCCTCATCCATTCAAGACAAACAAACTTACATACAAAATAAGTAAATAAATAAATAAATAAACAACAACAAAAAACAAAATACTATAGTCCTCAAAGATTCCAAAACCACAAAGAACCGCAACAGACCACAAGGTAAAAAAAAAAAAAAACAAAGGATCGACGGAACGGAAGTGAGGAAGTGGAGAGAAGATTAAACCCTATGATGGAGGAGGAGGAGGAGGACAAGGAGGAGGAGGAGGAGGAGGAATGAAAGGCAGGATTTGAGTAGTTATGACTGGGAGGAGGAGGAGGAGGAGGAGGAGGATCATGAGGAGGTTCGAGTAGCTGTGATTGGTCGGCGTGTCGGGGCTGTGGTAAGGCGATCGGATCCTCTCTGGGCGTCACCTTTTGTTCGCCTATTGCCGTTCTGTCGTCTATTGTGCAGCGGCCGCGTGGGACTCAGGGGAAAGGCGCCGATATAGGAACGTGTTGATTTAGGTTTTATTTCACTATTTCTCGAGTTGCGAATACGTGGAAAGGGAAATGAATATGCAGAAAAGGTTGAAAAATGTTTGTGTTTGACGATTTTTTATGTAGTAAGGAAAATTATATATGTAAATGAATGAAACTGTGCAACTCTACATATATTTCTCAAGTTTCTTATGGAGAGAGTAGTTACAGCAAAGAACAGTAACATAAAGATAATGAAGAACAGGTATTACGGTTATCTTATTGTATTTCACAGTGACAATAAGTTAGCAAAGATAATACACAAGATACGGAGAAAATAACGAAGCACATGTATTTTTTGTTTTGCATGAAATATTAAAAAAAAAAAAAAACTAATACCAAAAAAAAATTACAAAGATCAGGAGACATAAGATATTTCAATACGCAAACGATGAAGGAATTAAAATACAGAAAAAAATATATATAAGAAAAAATAGATGAAAATGATATGTATAAATGATGGGAGTTATATTTATCATCTCTCTCTCTCTCTCTCTGACACAATCCCATTAAAAAACATCAAGATTTTAATTAATTTCTTCTCTGTTCCTCTTGCGCTGATCCGCCATTTGTTTGTCAAGTCACGACCCTAAGTACTCTCTCTCTCTCTCTCTCTCTCTCTCTCTCTCTCTCTCTCAGTCACGCCCTATACCTCTTTCTCCCCTTTTATCCTCCTCATCAATCCCTCTTACAAACACACACACACAATGCGGTTAAGAACAAGCCAGAATCACCATCATTATCAGAAGTAGTAGTAGTAGAAGTAGTAGTAGAGGTAGTAGCAGTAATGGTTATAGTAGTTTAAGTAGTAATAGATGTAGACTTAGTAGTATTAGTGGTAGTAGAAGGCGCGAAGTAGTTATCAAAGTTTGGGTGAGGAGGAGGAGGAGGAGGAGGAGGAGAAGGAAGGGGAAGGAGGAAGAGGTTGGAAAGGAGAAAGGGAGAAGGAAATGAGGAAAAAAAGAGGGAGAAGGATAAGGAGAGAGGAGATGAAGTGAAGAGGAGAACAAGGAGACTGAAAGGGAGAGAAGAGGGGGATAAGAGGATAAAGGGAAAGAGGGAGAAGAGAGTAAGAGAAGCAGGAAAACGAGGAGGAAAAGAGGGGGAAAGGATGAAGGAGAGAAAGAGAAAAGAGGGAGAAGAAGAAAAAGAATATGAGTGTGAAGGGAAAGTAGAGAAGGAAGAAGAGGGAGAAAGAGGAGGAAAGAAAACAAGGAAAAGAAGTGAAACCGGAGGAGAAAGGAAGAGAAAACAGGGGAATTAGAAGATGAAAGAAAGATAAAGGTACAAGAGGAAACAGAAGGGAAAAAAAGAGAAGGAAGAAAAGGGAGGAGGAGGAAAGAAAACAAGGAAAAGAAATGCAGAAAAAAGCGAAACAGGAAGAGAAAGGAAGAGAAAACAGGGGATAAGAAGAGGAAACAAAAATAAACATACAAGAAGAAACAGAAGAAGGGGAAAAAATAAAGAGAAGGAACTGATAGAAAATGGGATGAGGGAAGGAGTGCTTAACAAAAACTACCACTACCACTACTACTACTACTACTACTACTACTACCACGACCACTAATGATTAACGACAAACAAGATCATTATAATTCCGGACAAACAAAAAACGGGCGACGGGACCCCCACTCAGTCCTATTAATGGGGGACTCAATTATTGCCTCGTGAATTGGTGTTGAGTTTCCCTTCCCTTCCGCCTTGCAATTGCCAGCAGGACAGTTTGATGTGGGCTTTGAAGGGGCTCAAATTTCACATAAACGGGAGGAGGAGGAGGAGGAGGTTATGGAAAATGGGGTATTCGTAAGAAGAAAAGGAATGTCGAGTGTTGAATAGGATGATGATTGTGATGATTGTGATGAAGGAATGTTGGTCTATTTTCTTCCTCTTCTGTTTAATATTATCTATGTAGTGATGATGATGGTGATGATGGTGGTGGTGGTGATAGTGAGCATACATCATTAGTCGGCAGTCATCATCATCATCATTATCGTCATCATCACCATCATTATCATCAGGTTATACTTCGTTATCATTAAAATCGAAATAAAGAAAGAAGTAATATTATTTTTCATCATCGTCATCATTTGAATTCTCACAGGAAAGCAGTAGGATGGGGAGGAATGTGTGGACGAAGAGGAGGAGGAGGAGGAGGAGGAGGAGGAGGAGGAGGAGGAGAACGAAATTTGACACCTTGTATATGATTTGTTGCAGAAGATGGAAGAGGAACAGTAGGAGGAGTAGGCGGAGGAGGATGAGGAGGAGGAGGCTAAGATAGACCACCAACAAAGATCCTTAGAGAGAGAGTGTGTGTGTGTGTGTGTTTAAATGCGTTCACAGTTAAGATTTCATAACATTTGCCATTAAAGTCTAAGCCAAGGAATAAAACAACACAAATAAAAACACACACACACACACACACACACACACACACACACACACACACACACACACTAAAATAAAACTAACGACAATATAAATAAATAAAAAAAAAACAAATACTTCAGTCTGTCATAATTTACTTCAACAGAAAACGGAAAGGGCTAAGCTGCGATTCCTTTCCAAACACACAAGATAAAAAAAATTAAAAAATGTACAAAAGTAAAAAAGTAAAATATAAAAAAGATGATTGATGCTGAGAAGATAAGATAAGGTGATGCTTCTAATGGCCGCCAGGGGAGAAGGGGGGAGGGGGAGGGGAGGCTGAGGGGGAACTATAATATAAGTCACGAAATTAGTAAAGAGGGAAATGGCAACTGAGGAGGAGGAGGAGGAGGAGGAGGAGGAGGAGGAGGAGGAGGAGGAGGAGGAGTGGAGACAGACAGAAGGAGGATGGCGGAGGAAGATATGAAGGAAGGGATGGTTTGTGAAGGAGAGATGAGGAAGGAAGGAGGAGGAGGAGGAGGAGGATAAGGAGGAGGAGGAGGAGGAGGAGGAGGGAGAGCTGGTGTGCAGTTAATGAGAAAAACACAGACTTAACCAGACTCACGAGACCAAGCAGACATCCTCCTCCTCCTCCTCCTCCTCCTCCTCCTCCTCCTCCTCCTCCTCCTCCTCCTCACTCTCCTCATCACCTCGAATTCTTCCATTTTCTCAGTATTCTTCTTCTCTCTCTCTCTCTTTTCTTTATTTATTTTAAATCTTACATATTGCAATTAAATACTCTCTCTCTCTCTCTTGTTTATTTTGTCTTTTTCCTCTCTTTTACTTGTTCATCTTCCTTTGTGCTAATTTCTCCTCTTTATTAAAATTTGTTGTGCCTTTCTTCTTTCCCTTCGTCTGCATAATCGTAAACAACAACAACAACAACAACAACAACAACAACACGAATAAGAAAAAAAATACACGTTAGTTATCAATATTACGGCGATTTTTTTCGTATTTTAGGAGAATAAGAAAAAAAAACCAAGCAAAATTAATAAAAAGAATAAAGAAAATAGTAAAATATGTGTTGGCCTCTCTCTCTCTCTCTCTCTCTCTCTCCATTCATCTCCATTTCCTTTCTCTCCGTCTGTGATTAGCAAGTCTCGTCTCCTCCTTCCTTTAGCTATCTCCTCCTCCTCCTCCTCCTCCTCCTCCTCTTCCTCCTCCTCCAGCATCACTACCTTCTTCCTCAGCCTCCATAAACCTATCTCGAATTTCTCTCTCCTCTTCCTTCATTCGTTATCTCTCCTCCTCCTCCTCCTCCTCCTCCTCCTCCTCCTCCTCCTCCTCACATTCCTCCTCCTCCGTGATAATGGCGGATCTTGAGACTCCTTTCTGGGTCTTCCTTTCGCTTAATATCAAAAACACATGTGCTGGGTAAAGACGTCTCTATATCTCTCTCGATAGCGCTTCTCTGATGGCTTTTTGTGTTTTCTTTTCTTTTTTTCTTCTTTTGTTTTTTCATCTTATTAGTGTTGTTATATAGAGCAAATCATCCACTTTCGACTGTAGTCTCTCTCTCTCTCTCTCTCTCTCTCTCTCTCAACAAAGAAACCTTCTGCGTGTGCTCATTTCTGTGTGTGTGTGTGTGTGTGTGTGTGTGTGTGTGTGTGTGTGTGTGTGTGTGTGTGTGTGTGTGTGTTGGTTTAATGTATCTGGACACGAGCATATTCAAGTTTCCTCGCTTGCTTTTTTTTTCCTATTAAACTCCACATCTTCTTTCACAACACCAACAACAAATAACGAGGATAAGAGGCAGTTTTTTCTGTATTTCCTAATCTTGTTTTTCTTAATTTCCTTTCTTCCTTTCACGGCAAAAAAAAAAAATATTAGGATACAAACAAATGCAAGAAGAAGAGGAAGAAGAAGACGAAGAAGAAGAAGAAGAACAAAAAGAAGAATACCACCACCATCAACAACAACAACAACAACAACAACAATAATAATAATAATAATAATAACAACAACAACAACAACAAACACCAACAGCATCAAGATTTTCCTCCCCTTCACATCTTCTAATCTTTTTTATCTTCTTCTATCTCCACTTTCTTAACGCTTTGATAGGGAGGGTATCAAGTCCCCTCTGACACATATATAATTTCCTCTTTTTTCCTTTTTTTGCAATGTTCACTCAATTCTTCAGGAGGAGGAGGAGGAGGAGGAGAAAGAGGAGAAGAGAAGGGCCTTTTTTGTCATTTTGCTTAGTTGCTGTGACTATAATGTGGTCAGGAGGAGGAGGAGGAGGAGGAGGAGGAGGAGGAGGAAGCAAAGAACAGTGCTATTTTAAGTACAAGGAACTGGAGGAGGAAAAACAGGAGGACGGTGAAAAGAGTAAAGCGTAAGAAGAAGAAGAAGAAGAAGAAGAAGAAGAAGAAAATGAGATGTAGAAATAAAAATAGAAATAACGGGAGTAAGAGGAGGAGGAGGAAGGAAGAGGAAGAAAAGAGAAGCAGGGAACAAAGTAAAGAGGAGAAGGAGAAAGAGGAAGAGGAGGATCAGGAACAGAAAGGGGACGACGAAGAGGAAGAAGATATGAGGAAGAGTCAAAGAGGAGGAGACAGGAGGAGGAGGAGGAAGATAAGGACTGGGAAGAGGAGGAAGATAAAGGCAAGGAGAAATAGGAAGAGGAGGAGGAGAAACGAAAAGGAGGAAAGAAGGAAGGAAGGAAGGAAGAGGAGAAGGGTGAAGGAAGGACCTGAGCAAAAGAGGAAAGGAAGAGAGGAAAGAAGGCAAGAAGAAGAGGAAGAGGAAAGAAAACAGGAGAAGAAAACAAAGAAAAGATACAAGAGAATAACGGAGACAGAGAAAACAGGTAAAACAGACAGACAGGTAACTCACAAACAAGCAATTTATAGGTAAGTCGCGTCTACCTTCACGGGTTACCTGGCCGCCCCGTCCCGTCACCTGGACTAATTAAACCCGTCAGTGAGCCCCGTATGCCCCGCCAGCTGCCCCGCACACGCCAGCACAGGGGGGCACAGCAGGGACAAAGCACCCCCCTCGCCCCTCTCCCACGCCTTGTCACACCCTCCCACGCCCTCACCCTCCCACTCCCTCTTCCAGCCGCCTACTTGTCACCCCGCTGCATCCCTTTCTCCTCCCCCTTTACTTCCTCTCCCTTGTCCTTCATTTCCTAACCCTTGCCTCCATTTTACATCCTTTGCAAGCCTCCTTCATCTCTATGCTTCTCTCCTAAGCCTCCTTCAGAGTCCTAGAGTCCTACATCCTCTCCCTTTACTCCCTGGCAGTTTCCTTCACTCCCTTATGTCACTGCCTCCTACAATTCCAATATCCTTCCTTCCGTATCCTTTCCTCCTTCGCTCACTGAATCCTATACATCATGTTATCCTTCATCTCCTCTCCTTCTCTCCGTCCATCTTCTTCTCTTCCTTTATTTCTGTTATCAATTCTCTCCTCATCTCTCTTTTCCTTCCATTGCTATCTCCCTTCTGAAGCCTCTCCCTCTCCCCCCCTTCCCTCCTTTCTTCTACTTTTCCTTTATTTAACTCTTCTTTCCTCTCTTCCCTTCTATTCTGTTCCCTTCTCTTTCCTCCTTTTCCTTTCCTTTCATTTACTCTCTTTTCTCCTTTCCTTCCATTACTATCTCCCTTATGAAGCCTCTCCGTCTCCCCCCCTTCCCTCCCTCCCTCCCTCCCCCTTCCCCCCACAAAGACAACGATGACACTGAAGAAGGGGGGAGGGGGCGGGGGGGCGGGGGGAGGGGTGGGGAGAAGGACAACCCTCATCTGACGCAACACAATAAGGACTCAAAGGACTCCTAGGACCCCCGCTGGGGACTCCTGCTGGGGAGGTGACGCGCCCCAGGTGAGCGTGACCACGGGGGAGGAGGGCGTGTGTGACTGGGGGAGGAGGAGGGGGGAGGGGGAGGAGAGGTTGTAGGAGGAAAAGGAGGGGTTGATAGGAAGCTTGTGGGAGGGAGAAGTGGAGAAATAGAAGGGTGGAAGGGGAGGTGGAGGAAAGGGAGAATGGGGAGAGAGAAAGGGAAGGAAGGAAGGAAGGAGAAGGTATGGGAAGGAAGGACAGGAACACTGGGGCAAGGAAGGGAGGAAAGGTGGTAGGAGAGAAAGAGGAGAAGGAGAGAGGAGAAGAGGAGGAAAAGAAAGGTGAAAAGGAGGGGAGGAATGGAAGAATGGGGAGAGAGACGGAAGGAAGGAAGAAGGGGAGGGAGTGGGAGAAAAGGAAAGGAAAAATGGGACAGGGGGAGGGAGAGGAAAGGTGGAAGATGGAGAAAGAGGAGGAGGAGGAGAGGGACAAGAGGAGGAGGAAGGAGTGGAGGAAAAGTAGGGAGAGGTAGGAAGAAGGATGAAAAAGGAGAGAGAAAAGGATAATGATGGGTAGAAGAGGATGAAGAAACAGGGAATAAGGAAAACAAAAGGAAGAGAGGAAAAAGAAGAAAAAAAGAAAAGAAAAACGATAAAACAAACACAAACTCAAAAAATAAAGACAAAATAAGAAAAAAAATGGATATACAGAAGAACGATAAACACACACACACACACACACACACACACACACACACACACACACACACACACACACACCACAACATTAATCACTCCAGCCAAAAAGTGTCTCAGCATTTAGCAAGAGGAGAGTTATTGGGCACAAGCTTCCTCCTCCTCCTCCTCCTCCTCCTCCTCTTCCTCCTCCTCCTGTTGTTGCTTTCGCTTTTCCTCCTGTCCTCTTCCTCGACATCCTGACTTATGGCTGTCTGTCTCGTTCCTGTCTCGATCCTGTTTCCCTCGCTGTCCTTCTTCCGAGCTATTTGTTCCTCTCTCTCTCTCTCTCTCTCTCTCTCTCTCTCTCTCTGTTTTTGTTTTCTGTATTGTTTTTTCTCTAGTTTCTCTGTATCTATTTGTAACTCTCTCTTTACGTTCAAACTTCCAATGTTGTTCTGCTTAATTAATTTGTTTCTCTCTCGTACCCAAAGTTAACGAGTCATTATCTTCACTATTGTTAATGGACCGAATATTTACCCCCAAAAATCTCCTTTATCTATTTTTTTCCTTTATTTTTGTTTTCCTGTTATTTTCCGCTTCAATTAATCGCGTGTATTTAAAATTTGGAGATGTTATTTTCTTGTTCTTCTTCCCACTGTTATTATTGTTCTTCCTCTTCGTGTTCTTCTTCTTCTTGTTCTTCTCATATTTATTCGTTTTGTAGTTTTCCTTTTTTTTTGACGCTTGGCTGTTTTTGATTCTATATTCCTTTATTTTCCTTTTCTTTGTCTTTTCTCTTTTTTTCATGTTTTGGATAATGGCTGTTTCCTTGCCTTCTTCTTCTTCTTTCTTCTCTTTTTTCATATTTTGGATAATAGCTCAGTTTCCTTTCCTTCTTCTTCTTCGTTTTCTTCTTCTTTCTCCTTCATTTTTTCTCCCAATTTCCTCAGTCTATTGTTCTATCGTTCTTGTTCTTCTTATTTTTCATTTTGTTGTTTTCTTTTTTCTCTCTTTATTTATGATTGCATATTTCTTATTCCTTATTTCTTTTATTTTACTTTTCATTCTATTTTCCTCGTTTTTTATCACGTTTCCCCTAACACCTCACACTCCTGCTTTTTCTTCTTTTCTTCTTCTTTTTCGTTTTCCTTTCTTTCTTCCAGTTATCTTCTTCTCCTCATCTCCATTTTCTCTTCCTCTTGTTGGCTAATTCCCTCGTTATCATCTCTCTCTGTGATCACAATTATTATCCGTCTCCTTACATGTCCTCTTTTCAACTTACTCCTGCTTATCTTTCTTCTTATTCCTCTGAGCTCCTAATTTTCTTCATCATCTTCTAAGCCTCACAATTATCCAGTCTTCTTTTCTTCTGATTATCATGTTATTCTTATTCCACGACAGTTCAGTTTTTTTTTCTTCTCTTATTTTTTTCTCATTTTTTCGATTTTTTCCTCACTTCCTTTTTTTCACTCCCCTTTTCTTTGCTTTCTATTCTTTTTAAACCGATTTTCTTGGTCAATTTTTTTTCTTCTCTTGTTATTTTTTTTCGTTTTCGTTTTCTTCTTTTTTTATATTTCTTTTCCTCACTTCCTGTTTTTCCTCTCATCTTTTTTTCGCTCTCCTTTTCTTTGCTTTCTATTCATTTTAAACCGATTTTCTTAGTCATTTTCTTTCTTCTATTGTTATTTTTCTCATTTTTTCGATTTTCTTCTTTTTTATATTTTTTTCCTCACTTCCTGTTTTTCCTCTAGTCTTTTTTTTCAGTCTCCTTCTCTTTGCTTTCTATTCCTCTTTAAACCGATTGTCTTTGTCTTTCTTCCCTTCGTTTTCTTCTTCTTCCACCTCTTCCTCTTCTATGCCTCTCCTTCTATCCTCTTCTCCTCCACTTTTTCTCATTTTTTTTCTTTTCTTAATCTTTTTTCTTCCTTTTCTTCAATCCCTTTCTTTATCTTCTTTCATCTCCTCCTTTTACTTCTTCCTTTTCTCCGTCTCCTCTTTTCCTCTCCCTCTTTATCTACTCTTCCTGTGCACTATTCTCCTCCTCCTTCCTCTCCTCCTCCTCCTCCTCCTCCTCCTCCTCCTCCTCCCTTCCATTCTCTCCCTCAGAATCGTAACTTGACATTCTAATCACCCCAGTTACACCCCTTGGGACTTAGGGGGGGAGGGGGAGGGGGAGGGAGGGGAGAAGAGCTGGGGAGGGGGGAGGAAAGAGGGCGGGTGGTGGGAGGTAGGGGAAGAGGGGGGAGTGGGGGTAGGGGTAAGAAGGGTGGTGAGGAGGAGGAAGAGGAAGAAGAGGAGGAGGAGGGTGAGGGGAGATGTATGGAAATGGGGAGAAGGGGGAGAGAGAGGGAGGTAAAGTAGGTGGAGATAATAGGGAGGGTAATAGGAGGAGGAGGAGGAGGAGGAAGAAGAAGAAGAAGAAGAAGAAGAAGAAGAAGAAGAAAGAAGAAGAAGAGGAGGAGGAGGAGGAGGAGGAGGAGGAGGAGGAGGAGGAGAGGTACTGAGAGGAAGAAAGAGAAGGGAAGGAAGATGAAGAGGGTGAGGAAAGATGAAGAAAGATAATGAGGAAGAGAAGAAAAGGGAAGAATTAGAAGGAAGAGAAGAGAGAAGGAGGAAGAGGAGAGACAGAGGAGAAAAAGGAGAGACAAGGAAAGAAAAAAAAATAATACAAAAAAAGAGGAAAGAATGAAAAAAAAAAAGGAAAATGGAGGGGAAACTGAAGCAGGGGAATAGGAAAAGTTGGAAAGTTTCGTTTAGTCGGCGCAACATCTGTGGCCATATGCCGGAGAGAGACAGAAGGGGAAGGAATTATAGGAGAATCAACCAAGCAAATCAACCAAAGCAAACAAAGCAAACAACCAAATCAACCTCACTAACTGAACAACCAAACCAACCCAATCAACCCCCGAATTTCGTGAGACTGGACTTTCTATTTGGGGCTTTTTTTTACTTGAGTCCGTCCTGAATCGACTCCTTCCGGCCTCTGAGGGGGGAAAGATCACCATGACAATACAGATGGCTCTCCTCACTGGGCCTTGATGGGGGGGGGGGGGGAATGGGGGAGGAGGAGAGCATGAAAGAGGGGTGGAAGGAAAAGGGAGGGAAAGTTGGAGGGAGAGAGAGATGGAAGGAAAAAGAGGGGGAAGACTAGGAGGAAGAGGAAAAGAACAGGGGAGGGAAAAGGATGAGGAAAAGAGGAAAAGAAGAAAAAGGAGGGGAAAAGAGGGATGTATAAGGGGAAAGGGGATGAAGGAGGAGGGGTAGAGGAAGAAAGGAAAGAAGAAGAGGGGAAAGGAGGGAAAGGAGGAAAGGAGGGAAGAAGGTTAGGGGAGGAAAAGGGACAGGAGGAGGAGATAAAAAAGGAGAGGAAGGGAAAAAGAAGGAGGTAGAAGGAAAGAGCAGGGGAGGGAAAAGGAGAGGAAAAGAGGGAAGGATGAGGGAAAGAGGAAATTAAGAAAAAGGAGAGGGAAAAAAAGTGAAAGAGGAAAGGAGAGGAAAAAAGGAAGAGAAGGGGGAGAGGAAGTGAAGGAGAGAGGAAAAAAGGGAAAGGGAAAGGAGGGGAAAGGAGATAAGAGAGAGAGAGGGAGAGAGAGAGGGGGCCAGATGGGAGCGAGGGGAAGGATAATTGACAGGGCGGTAGTTTGGAGTAAAAGACGAAGTTGTTTTTGCAAATTTCCTCAACCACGTGACGAGAAAACCACCTTATGTACCATCTCCAGGACCCTCAAAACCCACCCTAACACCCCCGTCCCTAAGGCTCAGAATCGTCCCCCGCCTCGGCCTCCGCTTAGCGTCTTGGTGCGGGGCTGTTCCTGCTAATTAGTATAACATATTATTAGTAGTCAATGGTATTGATTAAGCAAATGGGGCGATAGTCGCGTTCGTTAGGTGGAGCGCTAATTTAGACGCGTTGTTCTGAGCTCGTTATGTTACCTACTCTGGCGGAGATGGGGGAGGGGGGGGGGTGATAAGGGGAGGAAGGGAGGAGGAGGGAGAGGGAGGAATGAGGGGTAGGACATGTAAGGATGGGGAGAGGAGGGAATGGGATGGGTTAGGTTGAGATGGGAAGGGAGAGGGGAGAGGAGGGAAGGGGAGGGTTGATATGTAGGGCGTTAGTGAGTTGGGGAGAGGCAGAGTAAGGATGGAAAGAGGAGGGAATGGGATGGGTTAGGTTGAGATGGGAAGGGAGGAATAGGGGAGAAGGGGTGATGGGAAAAGCGGGGAGAGGAAGGAAGGGGAGGAATGAAGTGTAGAGCATTAGAGCTGGGGAGACAGTGTAAGGATGGGAAGTGAAGGGACTCGACTGGGTTAGGTTGAGATGGAGAGGGGAGGAAGGGGGGAGAAGGGGTGATGGGAAAAGCGGGGAGAGGAAGGAAGGGGAGGAATGGAGTGTAGAGAATTAGAGCAGGGGAGAGACAGTGTAAGGATGGGAAGTGAAGGGACTCGACTGGGTTAGGTTGAGATGGGGAGGGGAGGAAGGGGGGAGAAGGGGTGATGGGAAAAGGGGAGAGGAAGAAGGGGAGGAATTAAGTGAAGGGCGTTAGAGTTGGGGAGATACTGGGTCAGGTTGGGTAATGATGGGAAGGGGAGACTTGAAGGGGAGAAGGGGAGAGAGAATATGGGTGAAGTGTAGTGAAGGGAAGGAAGGAAGGAAGGAAGGAAAGGAAAGGAAGGAAAGAAGGAAGGAAGGAAGGAAAGGAAGGAAGGAAGGAAGGAAAGAAGGAAGAAAGGAAAGGAAGGAAGGAAGGAAGGAAGGAAGGAAGGAAAGGAAAGGAAGGAAGGAAGGAAGGAAAGAAAATAACAATATGGCAGAGATGGGAGTGAAGGAAGACGATAAAATTGAAAGAATAAATAACAAAAACGAAAGGGAAAGAGGAAAGAAGGAAGGAAGGAAGGAAGGAAAGAAAGAAAAAAACAATATGGCAGAGATGGGAGTGAAGGAAGAGGACAAGATGGAAAAAAATAAATAATAAAAAAAGAAAAGAAAAAGGGAAAGGAAGGAGGGAAGGAGGGAAGGAAAGAAACGAAGGAAAAAACTAACATCTCAAACAAGTGTACAAGGAAGCAAATCACAAAAAAACAACAACACCAAACAAACGAACAACAACAAGCGCAACAACAACCACAGCAGCAACATCAACAACACCACGCAACGCCTCTTCGAAAAACAATAAAACAATAAAACTGAGAAAAACAACAACAAAAAAAAACTTTACACAAACTTCCCTTTAGAAAAAAAAAAAAAACGAAAAAGCATTGGCAACATTTTAACCAATAAAACACCATTTTTAGAGGAGGAGGAGGAGGAGGAGGAGGAGGAGGAGGGGGAGGAGGAGGAGGGGGAGAGGAGGAGAGGAGGAGGAGGAAGGAATCTCTAATGGAGGGAACTATAAACACTATTTTTAGGAGGGAAAGAGGGGAGGAGGAGGAGGAGGAAGGGAGGAGGAGGAAGGGGGGAAGAGGGGAGGTAAAGGGTGATAAAGGGAGGGATTTTAGGGTGAGGGACACACACAGAACATCCCTTTGTTACGTACATACATACATACATACATACATACATACATACAAATACATACGTCACCTATCTCTCATTTTTTTCTTATTTTTTTTTCACTCGACAATTATAATCAAAACCAGCATTCAATAATAGGTCTCCTTGTATCTTCTTTTAATCTCTGTATCCGTGAAGGAGTAAAGGGAGAAGATAGGAAATGGGGTAAGAGAAAAGGGAGAAGGGAAGGGACTGAAGAGGAGGGGTGGTAGAGGAGAGAAGGGATGTGAAGGGAGGATAGAGTGGAGGAAGGAAAGGCTTGGCAGAGGGGAGGAGAGGGGAGAGTGGAAGAGAAGAGCAGATGGAAAGAGGAAAATGGAGAATGAAATGGAAGAGAACAGAACTGAGGAAGGAAAAGGATGGAAGAGGGAAAGAAGTAGGAATGGAAGGATAGAGAGGGGAAGCTTTGACATAGGGAAAAGGAAGGTAGAAGAGGGGAAGACAGGGAAAAGGAAGGGAAGGGAAGCACACACAGCATAAGCCCACAGCGCAGCCCATCACCAGGTAGCTCAGCCCAATCCAAGCCTCAGGTAGGGACAAGACAGGCCGCCCGGGGTACAGCTCAGGTATACGCTACAGGACCCAACACACCCGGGAACACCTGGCCGAGACGAACCTTGTGTGGGGGTGGCTCGCGGGTCCGTTAGTGGCGTCCAGGTGGGGCCAGGTGGCGCGGTGGGGGTCGAACGGGGGCCAGGAGGTATGTGGGTGAACGGAGGGTCTGAGCCACGCCTCCTCAACATGACTAAGGTGTGAAAGAGACGCGACGAGGAAATGATGAATAAATAGGATACAGGGAGAGTTAGGGGTTGGGTCTACGTTTCCTTATGCTATGTGAGGAAATGGGGAAGGGAAAAAAGTTGGATAGATAAACAGAAATGATTTTAAGGGACATTACTAAAGGAAATGGTGGATAACTCTAAAAAAATAGGATATAGGGAGAGTTAGGGATTAGGTCTACATGTTTCCTTATGCTATGTGAGGAAATGGGGAAGGGAAAAAAGTTGGATAGATAAACAGAAATGATTTTAAGGGACATTACTAAAGGAAATGGTGGATAACTCTAAAAAAAAATAGGATATAGGGAGAGTTAGGGATTAGGTCTACATGTTTCCTTATGCTATGTGAAAAAAATGGGGAAGGAAAAAAAAACATGGATAGATGAACATAAATGGTTTTAAGAGACATTACTGAAGGAAATGGTGGATAACTAGGATATAGGGAGAGTTAGGGGTTGGTTCTACATGGTTCCTTATGCTATGTGAAGAAAAGGGGAAGGGAAAAAAAGTTGGATAGATAAACATAAATGATTTTAAGGGATATTACTAAAGGAAATGGTGGATAACTAAAAAAAAAAAAAAAAAAAATAGGATATGGGGAGAGTTAGGGGTTGGGTCTACGTTTTCTTATGCTATGTGAAGAAAAGGGGAAGGGAAAAAACATATATAGATGAACAGAAATGATTTTGAGGGACAGTACTTAAGGAAATGGTAACTAGAACAGGACTTTTTTTTTTTTTTACAGCAGAGTGGTCAAGGGCATAAAAAAAAAGAAAACAAATGTGAAAAAAAGCCCGCTACTCACTGCTCCAAAAAAAGAGTTACAGGAGTTAGAGGGATGGTATAAATTTAAGTCTACATGAAGAAAAATTATAGGTATGGTATAAATTTAAGTCTACATGAAGAAATGGTGAAGGAAACAACAAAAACAGCAATGATTATGAGAGAAGCAACGAAAGGAAATTGTAGATAAAATAGGAAAACTTACTGATATGGAGATGGTATAAATTTAAGTCTACGTGGAGAAATTGGAAGTAAACAAGAACAGCAATGATTATGACAAGCAACGAAAGGAAATGGGAAACAAAATAGGAAATAGGAAATAGGGAGAGTATAGGTTTGGGTCTACATGTCTTCCTTAATGTTAGGGGAAGACAGGGTGAGGAAAACAAGATGAAGAGGAGAGTATTAAGATGTGTGATTGCTCTTGAATGTGTTAACTCGTTCTTACAATAGTTCTTTTTATGGGATGCTACAGAGGAGGATGCTGAGTGAGAGAAAAAGCCGCTCCGATGATGTGATGAAAAATGTGATGAGATATTAGATTTCTCGTATACTTTGCATTGCGTAGATTTCTGTGATTGAAAAAAAAAAAAAAAAAAAAAAAAAAAAAAACTTAGAAAAGACTAAATACAGAAAATAAATGACAATACTACGAACAATAACAGAAAGAAGGAAGAAATTAGGGGACAGTATAAAGGAAGGGGAAAAAACTTGAAGCAACTACGCGTAAATTTCTGTGACTGAAAAAAAAAAAAATACTTGGAAAAAACTCCGTACAGAAAGAAAAATGACAATACATAGAACAATAACAGAAAGAAGGAAGAAATTGAGGGGACACTATAAAGAAAGAAAGGGGGAAAATAAATGAAAGCAACTACAAAAAAGAAATGAAATATATAGTAACCAAGTACCGTGAACAGTGCCCAGACAAACTCATATAAGGACAAGGACAAAACACTTCCAAAAACTTGCGATCATAAGAAAATAAATAAAATAAAATAAATAAATAAATAAATAAAAAGGGCTGAATTTTTACCATGTTTATAAATGCGTTTGTGCTGTAAGATCCCTCCTCCTCCTCCTCCTCCTCACCCCTTCCCCCAGTCCCCAAAACACACACACACACACACACACACACACACACACACACACACACACACACACACACACACACACACACACACACACACGAAAAAAAAATACAAAGAAAATAATAAAACAAGACAAACCAGACAGACACAAACCCAACTCGTCGCTATTAAACCGTCACTCCCAAGACACACAAAAAAAAGACAAAAAAACACAAAAAAATACGTCGAAGGATTTTTCAGTGATTATCGATGTGTCTACGCGGTCGTTAACGTCGCGGGGACACAGGTAATTTGCAGGTGTGGGCGTGGCCGCTTACCTGCACACCCACGCCGCTCACCTGGGCTGGGGAAGGGGGTGTCTGTCCGGGAATAGGCGTTTAGCGGCGATAAGGCGATGGAAAACCTTGTCCGGCGAACGTTAACACAGGGGGGGTGGGGTGGAGGAGGAGGAGGAGGAGGAGGAGGAGGAGGAGGAGGAGGGGGAGGACAGGATGAGAAGAAGAGGAAAAATGCTAAAAATGAGATAAGATATGAAAGAAGAGGAGAAAAGGGGGAAGGAGGAGGAGGAGGAGGACAGGAGGAGAAGAAAAGGAGAGATACTAGAAGGGAAGGAAGAAATGAAAGGAATCGGAGAAAGAAAAGAAGGAGGAGGAGGAAGAGAAGGAAGGAAGGATAATTTAGAGACAAGGAAATGCCAAAATGAAAGACAAGAAAATAAGAATAAGATAAGAAAGGAGAGGAAAAGGAGAAGATCGATAAGATATGATAAAGATGACATAGAGAGAAAGGGAGGGAGACTAAAACGAAGGACATAACAAAATAACGAAAGGGAAAGAAAATGTGAGAAAAGAGAAACGAAGGAGGAGGATAATGGAGAGAGAATGGGAATGAGACTAGAATGAAGGAAATGAGAAAAGGGAGAATAAAAAGGAGACAAACGGATAAAATAGAAGATATAAAAGAGGAAAAACGAGAAAAGGAAGAAGGAAATGGAAGGAAAAGAGGAGAATGGACAGAGAGGATAAAGAGGGGAATATAGATAATCAAGAGGAGGAGGAGGAAGAGGAGAGATAAGCAGGAGGAAGGGAGATAAGGAGGGAGAAGGATGTGGAGGATGTGGAGAGGAAGAGATAACAGAAGGAAGACTAGGGAAAGACAGGAGAGGGAAAGCAAGAAGCAAAAAAGGAGGAGGAAAAAAGAGGAAGAGGAGGAGGAGGAGGAGGAGGAGGAGGTAAAAAGTCCCTCTCCTTCTGCCTCTCTTCCTCCATCTCTCCTTCCCCCTTTCTGGCAAACACGAGGCGATTGGAGGAGAAAGGGAAGAAGGGAAAAAGAATAAAGGAGAGAGAGAGAGAGAGAGAGAGAGAGAGAGAGAGAGAGAGAGAGAGAGAGAGAGAGAGAGAGAGAGAGAGAGAGAGAGAGAGAGAGAGAGAGAGAGAGAGAGAGAGAGAGAGAGAGAGAGAGAGAGAGAGAGAGAGAGAGAGAGAGAGAGAGAGGACAAAAAAATAAGTTTCACGGTTAAGTGGAGCTGATAAAGGAGGAGGAGGAGGAGGAAGGAGGGATGGAAGGAAGGAAGGAAGGAAGGAGGGAGATAGATAGATAGATAGATAGATAGATCGATAGACAGAGAGGGAGAGAGAGAGAGAGAAACATGAAAACAACCTAAACAAAAAATAAATAAGAAAAAAATGAAAAAAAATATATAAAAAGTAATGAAAAAAAAGTGAATATGGTTGAAGAATTATCCCCCCTCTCTCTCTCTCTCATTATGTGCCCCTCCCCTTGTCTGTCCGCCTATCTATCTTCTTTTATCTTCCTCCTTTGTTAGTGTAAATATGTTTCTGTCTCTAATTCATCCCCTGTCTGCCTTTCTCTTTATTCACAGCCCGTCTCTCTCCCTCTCTGTCTATCTCTCTGTCTGTCTGTCTGTAACGGTGAGGCTGTGTGTGTGTGGATGTGTGTGTCTGTGTGGTTCCAAGTCTACCGCTCTCTGTGTGTTTCTCTGTTTGTCTAGCTATAAAATGTGTGTCTGTCTGTCTGTCTGTCTGTGTTTCTGTGTTTTCCTGTGTCCGTGTTTGTCTGTCTAATTAATTCCACTGTCTGTCTGTCTGTGTTTCCCATCTGTTCGTCTGTGTGGTTCCAAGTCTACCTTTCTCTGTGTGTTTGTCTGTTTGTTTGTCCCTCTAGCTATAAAATGTGTCTGTCTGTCTGTCTGTGTGAGTTTCTGTGTTTGTCTGTTTGATTAATTCCCCTGTCTGTCTGTTAGTCTGTTTCCCATCTCCCGTTTTCCTTTTAGTTAACTCCTCCTCTCTCACTCCTCCACCCATCCATCCATCCAGAGAGAGAGAGAGAGAGAGAGAGAGAGAGAGAGCGGTACGTTTCATCAGCTTGCTCGGTCTGGTCTTGTGTATAATTTGACCGCTAGATGGATTTATTTGCCCTGCCCCCCCCCCCCCTCTCTCTCTCTCCCTCTCTTGTAGTAAGTCGGGCAAGCCATTCCCAGCAAAGTCATACGGAGCTATTGTGTGTGTGTGTCTGTGTGTGTGTGTGTGTGTGTGTGTGTGTGTGTGTGTGTGTGTGTGTGTGTGTGTGTTAATTATATAATGTGTTTTTTCTATTATTTTCCTGTTTTTTTATGATTCATCTTTTAATTTCTCGTTTTATTCGTGTTTTTGAGTGTCAGAGAGAGAGAGAGAGAGAGAGAGAGAGAGAGAGAGAGAGAGAGAGAGAGAGAGAGAGAGAGAGAGAGAGAGAGAGAGAGAGAGAGAGAGAGAGGTAGTATTACTTAATGATTCTACGAACGCCTATAAGTTTAACAAGACTTTACACGCCGATACCTGTGAATGGCCCTGCTCACCTCACCTCACCTGGCCTGGCTAAGGGGGGAGTGGGGGGGGGGTTGAAGGGGGGTCCGATCGAGGGTGTAGCTGCTCCGCGTTATTTGATGCCGGAGTGAAAGAAAACGGGAGCCAGCGATCGTTGGGGCCGATGAAGCGCGAAGGTTTTTTTTTTCAGATTTCTCATTATTCAGTTTTCCTTAGTTTTTTTTTTTCATTCTCTCTTCTTTATTTTTATTTTTTCTCCTTCCTTTTCTTCTTGTCTTTCTCACACTCCTCATTTTTGTATAAGTGTTTCTCCGGGCGGGGTTGCGTGAATTTGAAGTTTTTTTTGTTATTACCGTTTCATGATATAAGACAGATTGATGGAGAAAATAAATGAAAAATAGATAACTAAATAAAACAAATATAAAATGCAAACACTCATATATCAACAAAGACGTACAAAAAATCACACACTCTGAGGCAGAATTTCGTTTGAGTTTTTTTTTTTGTGGTGATGGACAAAAAAAAGGACATAAATTAAAACAAAATAAATAAAGATAAATAAATGCTACACGCTAATTCTACATTCATTTCTCCTGTTTTCCTCCTTTTTTGTCGATTTTCTTTTCTTAATATTTTTCCATTTGTTATTCTTTTATTTCTTGATTTTTTCTTTATTTGTCTTCTTACTTAATCCCCTTTTTATGGACGGTCTCTGCCTCAGGTCAACTCCTACGTTACTTTATTTTTCCTTTTATAATCCTCTTTCGTTGTCCAATTTTTTATCATATTTTCTGAATCATTTATGTCTGTTAGCAACTGTTTTCCATTCCTTCTTAATTTCTACTTCGTGTTTTTTTTTCTATGCTTTGAATCACCTTCGAATTTTACCTTTGCTATTTTCATTCTTAATTTCTTTCTTTCTTTCATCGTTTACTTGTTCTTTATTTTCCTTTCCTCGTACGATTTTTCTTTGCTGCTATTTTTTATCTAAAGTGAAGTCTTTTTTTAATTTCCCTCAATTTTCTTATTTTCTTCCTTTTTCTGGGCATTTACTCTTCAGTCACCATCAAATGTTACCTCTATTTTCTTTTCCTTATAATTATGATTCTTCTGCGTTCTCATATTTTCTCTTATTGTTCTCTGTTTCGAGGTTTTCTCTTTGTGTTTTAATTCTCTTGCTTTCTTCCTTTTATGGTCCGTCTCCGCCTCAAGTCACCTTCTCAATTTACCTCCTTTTTTGTTTTCCTTTTATGATCCTCCTTCGCTGTCCACTTCCTTCGCCCTAAAGAGGTTTGGATGCTCTTAAGTCCTCAGGTCATTGTCTTGGGAGCTGTCTTCATCATCCCCTTCTTTACCTTGCACGTTCCTCCTCCTCCTCCTCCTCCTCCTCCTCCTCCTCTCTGTCACTCAAAGGAAGACACCTGTACCCTCTTTTGTTTCACCTGCCTCATTGTCCACCTCCTCCACCTTCTCTCTCTCTCTCTCTCTCTCTCTCTCTCTCTTTGCTTCTTCCTACCCCCCGTCTCTCCTCCTCCTCCTCCTCCTCCTCCTCCTTCTCCTCTAATTTAATCCCCTTCCTCCATCCTTTTTTATTTTATTTTTCTCTCTTCTGCTTTCTCCATTTTCTTCACCTCACCTTGTATTGCCTCGTTTTGCCTTCTCTCTCTCTCTCTCTCTCTCTCTCTCTTTCACATTTCTCTATCTCCGTATTCTTCATTCTCTTGTTTTTTTTTGGTTTTCTGTTCCCTTTCATTCTTCTCTCCTTTCGCTTAGTTTCGTTTTCCTTTGTTATCTCTCCTCCGCATTCTGACCTATCTCTCCCCCTCTTCTCTCCACTAATCGCTTCTTCTATCCCCCTCTTTATCCATCTCTCCATTACCCATTTCCCTTTCCATTACCTATTATCATCTTGCCTTCTACAAACATTTCCATTATCATTTCCTTTTCTCAAATTTGTCTTTATTTCCTTTATTTTCACGTCATCTTTGCAGCCTCATTCTTCATTACCCATCCTTCTTCTTCTTCTTCTTCCTCCTCCTGCTTCTCCTCAAACTCACCGCCTGTCCCTCTCTTCATTACAAATCCCTCCTTCACTCTCACGTTCCTTGCTTCTCTCCTCCTCCCAGCGCCTCCTTCTCCCCCACCTCCCCCTCTCTGTCACTCCGCCTGTCCAGTGCCCGGCAGATCTTTGTCTTCCAGCCGTCGTGTTATCAGCGGGCAAGACACAGAAGTGGCCCCAAAATAAAGGCCTCGTGAAGCTAAAGACAACAGTGGACTACTTTGCACTGACCCCCGTTTTCTTTACCTTTTTTTTTTTTTAGGGGGGTGACTTTTAAACATGACGCGCAAAACCCGGATCTAGTTCAACACACACACACACACACACACACACACACACACACACACACACACACGGGGAAAGAAGATCACACTGCTGGGTATTTTTAAAAGCATCGCAACAGCCAACGAGAACCGGCAATGTACCTTTTTCTTCACAGGTAAGGTCTTAATGCATTCTTGATTAGCTTGAGAATATACAGGTGGGCTTGGAAAGGTGATGAAAGGGAGGGTGATGAAGATGGAACAGCTGGAGGAGAAAGGGAGACAAGTGATTAAATAAAGGGAAAAAAAGAGAAACGAGAGGGAAGATACAGTGAAGGGAGGGAAGACAAGGAGGAACAGATGCGAGAATTATAATGGAAGGGAAAAAAAAAAGAGGAGAGAGAGAGAAATAATGTGATAAAAGGAGTGAAGGAAATGTATAAAGGAAAACGTACCGTGACAGCAAATAAGGAGAGAGAGAGAGAGAGAGAGAGAGAGAGAGAGAGAGAGAGAGAGAGAGAGAGAGAGAGAGAGAGAGAGAGAGAGAGAGAGAGAGAGAGAGAGAGAAGAACCCAACTACCTAACACTTTCATTATTATTATTATCACACACACACACACACACACACACACACACACACACACACACACACACACACACACACACAGCTATCAAAAAGCAGGAGAGAGGGTGGCAGTTGTAAATCTCCTCACATCCCAAAAGAGAGAGAGAGAGAGAGAGAGAGAGAGAGAGAGAGAGAGAGAGAGAGAGAGAGAGAGAGAGAGAGAGAGAGAGAGAGAGAGAGAGAGAGAGAGAGAGAGAGAGAGAGAGAGAGAGAGAGAGAGAGAGAGCGGGTGGTGACAAGATCTAATCAACATACACTATCAAGGTGAGGAGCCATGTAACACCCTAAACCTGGCAGCGGGCAGGTATATAAAGTGTGAGAGAGAGAGAGAAAGAAAAAGAAAAGAAAAGAAAAGAAATACAGGGAAACAAAGACACACACACCCATATACATACATACATACATACATACATACATACATACACAGAATCACATAGACAGACACAGAAAACACATACACACACATATCCATACACATACATACATTCATAAATACACACAGATAAAATGAATAAGATAGATAAATAGATAGATAGATAGAAACATAGACAAAGACAGACGTAAAAACATAAATAAAGACAAAAACAGATAAAGAAATAAAGAAAAAAAGTGACAAAAAGGATGAAAAAATAAAAATAGGGATGAGAGAGAGAGAGAGAGAGAGAGAGAGAGAGAGAGAGAGAGAGAGAGAGAGAGAGAGAGAGAGAGAGAGAGAGAGAGAGAGAGAGAGAGAGAGAGAGAGAGATTTACATAGATAGATTTACATAGAAAATCAGACCACACAGACCCCATGGTCCAGACTTGGTGGTCTGTCCTTAAACCTAAGTGATTTTACATTAATCAGAAGACTCCAAAACGTTGCATTTCTACTCTAGTTGACATTAAGTTGAAGGAAGTGACGGTCGAGCTTATTTTTGAAGGAGTCAATCGTGTTACACTGGACCACTGACGGTGGAAGCTTATTCCATTCTCGCACTACAACGTTGGTGAAGAAAAATTTGGTGCAGTCTGAATTTACTTGTCTACATCTGAGTTTTACGCCATTGTTCCTCGTGCGCAAAGTGTCATCGATCATAAACAATGTTGATCTGTCTACATTCGTGAAACCATTAAGTATTTTAAAACATTCGATCAGTTTTCCTCGGAGGCGACGTTTCTCAAGAGAGAACATGTTAAGGGTAGAAAGCCTTTCTTCGTAGGATTTGTTGCGCAAGGAAGGGATCATTTTCGTTGCCCGACGCTGAACACCTTCTAATTTAGCAATATCCTTTGCATGGTGGGGAGACCAAAACTGTACCGCATATTCCAAGTGGGGTCTGACTAAACTGTTGTAGAGCGAGTATTACATCTTTATTCTTGAATACAAAGTTTCTTTAATGAAGCCCAACATTCTGTTCGCTTTATTTGCTGCATCGGTGCATTGCTGTGAGAATTTGAGGTTTGACGCGATTTTGACCCCCAAGTCTTTGACGCATTGAACGCTTTTGAGTTTAACGCCGCGCATTTCGTATTCGAACTTCTTATTCCTCGTTCCAACTTGAAGGACCTGGCACTTGTCTACGTTAAAGGCATCTCCCATCTATCCGACCAAGTTGAAATTTTGTGCAAATCCTCTTGGAGGCTTTGCCTGTCTTCGTCAGTGAGAACCGAGTTGCCAATCTTTGTGTCGTCTGCAAATTTACTAATGCGGTTATTGAGTCCAACATCCACGTCGTTGATGTAAATAATGAAGAGCACTGGGCCAAGGACCGAGCCCTGAGGGACGCCACTAGTGACAGGCGCCCACTCTGAGTTAAATCCGTCAATCACTACTCTTTGTTGTCTGTTGCTCAACCAATTCGCGATCCATTGGTTTACTTGACCGTCAATACCTATTTGCTTTAATTTTTTAAAGTAATTTATGATGCGGGACTTTATCAAACGCTTTCTGGAAATCAAGATAGACTACGTCCAGTGATTTGGTTACGTCATAAACAGAGAAGAGGTCGTTATAAAAGGTTAATAGGTTTGATAGGCAGGATCTTTTGTTTCGGAAGCCATGTTGTGAGTCCCCAATCAATGAGTGGCTTTCAAGGTAATTCACAATTTTGTCTCTAATTATGCCCTCAAGTAGCTTACCTACAACCGAAGTTAGACTAATGGGCCTGTAATTACCTGGTACTTTTTTGTCTCCTTTCTTGAAAATCGGTGTCACGTTAGCCTTTTTCCAATCTGAAGGTACGATGCCTTGTCGCAAGGACATATTGAATACGGTTGTGAGGGAGGAGAGTATTTCGCTCTTTGTTTCTTTCAGCAGAGTTGGATATACTTTGTCAGGTCCAGGACTTTTATTTGGTTTAAGTGAATGGAGAGCTTTAAGGACTTCATCGGTTGTTATTTCAAAATTAGGCAATGCATGCTCGAGATTTACAATAGTACTGGTGTTGGTGGTAGCGAGAGGAAGACTGTTAGTATTAAACACCGAGGAAAAGTAATTGTTTAAGAGGTTTGCAATGTGTTGGCTGTCAGTCACTAGTGCACCGTCGCTGCTTGTTAAAGGTCCAATACCACTTTTGATCGCCTTTCTGTTGTTTATGTAACTAAAGAAAGATTTCGGATTATTTTTACAGTTGGCTGCAATATTTTCTTCGTATCTACGCTTTGCCTGACCTACTAGTCTTTTTACTCGTCGCCTGGCATCATTATAAAGTCTAATGTTTTCGGGCGTGCTTTGTTCTTTCTTTAACCTGTAAAACAATTTTCTCTCATTGACTGATTGTTTAATTTCGCTATTAAACCACGGTGGAGAGAGAGAGAGAGAGAGAGAGAGAGAGAGAGAGAGAGAGAGAGAGAGAGAGAGAGAGAGAGAGAGAGAGAGAGAGAGAGAGAGATGAAAAAGCTCTCCCCAAATTAATTCGTCGAAACCTCTTCAACTCTTCACGATAACCGGACGAACATTACGAAAAGAAGACAAAAAAAGGAGGAAAATAAAGAAAAGAAGAAAAAAGAGAAAACGGGAACTCTACATAAAAGGAAAACTGGGAAATAGAAGTAAAAAGAAAAAGATAGAGAATGAAAAGGGAAAAGAGGAAAGTAACAGAAAACATCATCAGAAATATAAAAGGAAAGGATGGACTAAAGAAAAAAATAACAATAAAAACAACACCATCACCACCACCACCACCACCATCATCACCACCACTACCACCATCACCACCACCACCACCACCACCACCACCACCACCACCAAACCTTTCAACGATGAGGAAGGGAAAATTAACGAAGCGAAAATACCACCACCACCACAACCACCACCACCACCCTCACCACCACCACCACCACCACCAAGAGCCCTCAAGAATAATACAAAAGAAGGACAAAAAAAAAGGAACATTAATAAATAACAGAAACGGACAAAAAAAAAGGAAGAAAAAAAAAGCAGCTCGTTCAGGGTCCATCACCGACGATACATCAAGAAGACCAACAAACACGATAGCCGCGATAGCCTCCTCCTCCTCCTCCTCCTCCTCCTCCTCAAAGCATTGGCGCAAGAAAGAGAAGAGGAAGAAGTACCAGTAACCAGAGGCGGAGGATATGGAAGGAAGAGGAGGAGGAAGAAGCTGAATCGTCGGTGGAGGAAGAGAAGGGAAAAGAAGAAGAGGAGGAGGAGGAAGAAGCAGGGTCGGAGGAGAAGAAGCTGAATCGTCGGCGGAGGAAGAGAAGGGAAAAGAAGAAGAGGAGGAGGAGGAAGAAGCAGAGGTGGAGGAGGAGAAGAAGTAGAGTCGTCGGTGGAGGAAGAGAAGGGAAAAGAGGAGGAGGAGGAGGAAGAAGCAGAATCGGAGGAGAAGGAAGAAGCAGAATCGTTGGTGGAGGAAGAGAAGGAAAAAGAAGAGGAGGAAGAGGAGGAGGAAGAAGCAGGGTCGGAGGAGGAGAAGAAGCTGGGTCGTCGGCGGAGGAAGAGAAGGAAAAAGAAGAGGAGGAGGAGGAGGAGGAGGAGGATCGGGCCACGAAGACTCAGAAGGAGAAATACAAATACAAAGTGATTTTCCGCTCACGGGCCATCAAGTTCCCTTTACACGGGCGAGGGAACGCGGAGGGACGCCCACGCATAGCTGACACGGGGGGGGGCCGCGAAGGATACCCGGGGGCCGTTCGTATCCTATTTAGGACTCTATGGCTGTGGGAGGGTGGGGAGAGGAGGAAGGGGGGGGAGAATGGGGCTGGTGGTGTAATGGTCTGAGTGTGTGTGTGTGTGTGTGTGTGTGTGTGTGTGTGTGTGTGTGTGTGTGTGTGTGTGTGTGTGTGTGTTTAGTGGTGATTCCCGTGTCTTTTTTTTTTAGGGTGAGCAAAGGGGGGAGGGGGAGGGAGGGGCGGTTGTCTGTGTGTGTGTGTGTGTGTGTGTGTGTGTGTGTGTTTACAGATGGCGTGATGAGCGGGCTACTGTGTGCGTGTGTGTGTGTGTGTGTGTGTGTGTGTGTACCTGCTCCGTGGGCGTGGTGGCGTCTCCTACCTGTCGGGCGCCGTTCACCTGGACACCCAAATTCGCAGGTAGGACCCATTTCGCTCCCGGTAAGGCCGCGGACGAGGTAGCGGCTTCGAGTCCACAAGAACCCGAACGAAAACAAAACAAAAGACAAGCGAATCGTAGTGAGGAAAAAAAAAAGAAAAATAAATCTTCTAATTGTGTTGACCCACCAAACATGATACGGGCACTCACGGAGGTACAATGCAGATCTTTTTTCTTTTTACCCTCCCTCTGCTCCCTCTCTTTCTCTCCCCGTCTCTCTCCCTCTCCCATCTTCTCCCCTCTCCCTTCTTCTCCCTCATCACATTCCTCAAACACGCCACAGTCAACACTTTGCGCAGATTTCACCCCAGGTACAAACGCTCACCTGAGATTCACCTGATATTGAACTTAACTTCGAGTACACTTTTATACCTTCGCCGCCTCGCCGCCAACCACCAGCGAGACGCACAAGACTCACCGCCCCATTACCCTCACCTGCGACTCTGGGCCTTACCTGTGTGTGTACCTTAAGCCCAGAAGTCACGGGTGTCTAATGACCGCGAATGAAGGTAAACAGTGTCAATTAGAACAAAAGGTAGTGACGGGGCAAACAGATTCAGTATTTACGCTTACTCTTAAAAACACAGGACGAGTGATCCGCCAGAAGCCATGACGGTGAGGGAGAGAGAGAGAGAGAGAGGGAGGGAGAGGGAGGGAAAAGGTGGGCGGTGAAGGATGAAAGGTGTGGGTGAGGAGGAAAGGGGAGGGAAGGGGAGGGAAGGGGAGGAATGATGGGTAAGACAAGGGAAGGGAGGGGAAGGGAGGGGTCAGGGTGAATGATGAAGGGAGGACTGTGAAGGAGGTTGAAGGGAGAAGGGTGAGAATGAAGGATGAAGGGAGGGAGGGAGGGAGAGGGAGGGAGGAAGAATGAGAGCAAGAAGAGGGAGGAGGAGGAGGAGGAGGAGGAGGAGGAGGTGATATGTGTGGTGTAGATGGCGTAACAATACACACACACATACACACACACACACACACACACACACACACACACACACACACACACACACACACACACACACGGCTCCCTTTCAGCACGGTAATCTAACTTGCCATTACAACGATTAGAAGAGAAGGGAGATATCAAAACAAAAACAACAAAGTCTCTCTCTCTCTCTCTCTCTCTCTCTCTCTCTCTCTCTCTCTCTCTCTCTCTCTTTCTGCCCACAATAATGTCCGTATAAGCAATTTCTACACCGTCTGCTTTTTTTTCCCTTTTTTTTTGTCCTGGTCCCCCCTAAGAAAAGAAAGAAAATGGACTCCTTGGTTGCGTCCATCTCTCCGGTAAAGATCAAGAAAAAAGAAAGAAAGAAGGAAAGAAAGAAAAATCACCGGGAAAATAGATGAAAAAAAAACAGGAACGAGGAAAAAAGTTCAAGAAATGGAAAATGTTTTAGAATTACAAGTTTTTTTTTTTTAAAGATAATGTTGGGAGGCTTTCGGAAATTTGTTTACTTGTTTTAATCTTTTGTACTATGTTAAATAATGAGAAAAAAGGAAAATAGAAACAGACAGACAAATAGGGAGAGAGAAAGACAGAGATAAAAAAGGAAAGACACGAAGCAAAAAACAGGAAATTTAAAGGCAAATAAATTAAGAAAGATCAGACACAGAGAAAGATAAAGAAACATAGGAAAGAAAAACAAGAAATCAGGAGGCAAAGAAAATAAATATCTGAAGAAAACTAAGAAAAAGGACCAAAAGAATGAAACCCCAAAAAATATAAACAAACAAAACAAAAAGAAACTGAGAAAGACAAGCGAATAAAATAATTACAGAAAAAAAAAGAAAAAAAAAGAAATAAAGAAAAATAAACGGAGAAAACACACCCAAAAGAGAAAAAGAGAAGAGGAGAAAAAGAGAAAAAGAAGAAAAAGAGAAAAAAAATAAAGAAAAATAAACGAAGAAAACACAAAAAAGGAAAATAAGCGAGACAAGAAAAAACAAAAAAGCATCAGACTAAGAAACACCGAAAACAAACAAACAAAACACAAAAATATAAACGCCAGAAGTATAGACGCCAGAACCCCAAACAGAGACGATAAGCAACTCGGCGACAACAAAATAGAGTCGTTAAGTGTTATTTTAAGACTTCTGATCCTCTTCTGGGCTACTGGATCCTCTTAACACGCGCCCTGGACCCTTTTATCCCTCATTGATTTCCAATTAACAATTCTTTCCCCGCGGGCAAAAAATAGAAGGAGACGGAGGGGAGGAAAGGGAAAAAAAGGGGAAAAAGGGAAAGAGAGAGAGAGGGAAAGGGAGAGGGAGAGACCACTGTGTAAGGAAGGAGAGTGTGGTGTTTGTTTGTTTGTTTGTTTGTTGGTGTATGTGTTCAGTGTTCGAATATAGTTAATGAATAGTGAGTGTGTTTGTGTGTTTGTGTGTTTGTGTTCAGTGTTCGGATAAAATAATGAATAGTGAACATTGATAGTGAAGAGGGCGTGTGTTTGTTAGTGTGTTTGTGTGTTTGTGTTTAGTGTTCGAATTTGATAATGAATAGTGGAAATTGATATTGAAGAGAGCGTGAGTGTGTTTGTGTGTTTGTGTTCAGTGTTCGAATGTGATATTGAATAGTGAACATTGATAGTGAAGAGAGCATGTGTTTGTTAGTGTGTTTGTGTTTATGATAATGAATAGTGAGCATTGATAGTGAAGATAGCATGTGTTTGTTAGTGTGTTTGTGTGTTTGTGTTCCATCAATCTCTTATTAATGTCTCTCTATCAACGAGCAATCTATTTAAATGTTTGTTTGTCCTTCAGTTTTCAGCAGTGACGCTCAATGAATTAATCTGTCCATTTTTCTAACTCTTTATCTATCTTCCTATTTATCTATCAATCACCGCTATATTTGGTCTATCTATCTATCTGTCAATCCCTATCTATCTATGTCTATGTCGATCAATAAATCTGTCTGTCTATTTCATCTTTAACCAGTTACTATTTATCTATCTCTTTATCTATTTTGGTCTATTTTTATCTATATCTATTTCTTTCTTATATTTCTCTTGTTCTGTCTATCTAGCAATCAATATCTATCTTCTGTATACTCATAAACGATAAATCTGAATGTCTATCCTCAAGCATCTATCTCTATCTATTTCTATTTGTCTATTTTTATCTATCTCTATCTATTTCTTTCTTATATTTCTCTTGTTCTGTCTATCTAACAATTAATATCTATCTTCAGTATACTCATAAACGATAAATCAGACTATCTATCCTCAACTACCCATCAGTAAATATCAATCTATCTTTCTGTCTATCTGCGCATCAGTCTATCGGCCAATATATGTCGTTCGGTCCATCGTCGACAAACACAAGACCAGAAAAATCACCGCCGAGCATTTTTCAGCATTTTTCGTCATTGGTCACGATTAGGCGGCACCAATATTAGAATGTATATCCCCTCCCTCTCCTCCTCCTCTTCCTCTTCTTTCTCCTCTCGTCCCGTCTCTCCTTCCTCCCTTTCCTCCTCTTTATGCACCCGTTTCTCATTTCCTCTCCTCCTTTTTTCTCCAGTCTTTCTTTCTAACTCCCTTACTCCCCTCTCTTCCTCTTCCTCTCTTCCTCTCCCTTCCCTCTTCGCACGCTTCTTCCTCTTTTCCTCTTTCCTTTTTCCCTCATACATCACTTTTCCTTCTTTCCGTTTCCCTCCCTTCATCTCTCCCTTTCTTCCTCTTATTCAAACTCTCCTTCCTACTCTTCCTTCCTCGTTTTGCTTTCTCCCTTTTCTCTGCTGCCTCATCTCCCTCCTGTCTTTTTACCTCCCTTCCTCTCCCTTTTCCACCACTCACTCACTCCTCTCGTTTTCTCCCCTTCAATTTCTCCTTCCCCTTTTCCACTCTCCCTTTTCTCCTCCGCCTCACCCTCCCTCCTGCCTTTCTTTCCACCTCCCTTCCTCTCCCTCTCCCTCAGTCTCCCTCGGGCTCAACAGAAGCAATATATTCATAATAAGTTAAGGACAACGAGCCTAAAGGTTGTTATAATGAAAATAACTTCCCTTAAAATGATTACCACCACCACCACCACTACTACTACTACTACTACTACTACTATTAAGGTTAAAATCACGTCATATTATAATCCTTCCTCGACCTTAATTGCTAATATCTGGAGGTCACAAAATTATTAGCAACCGAACCGAACATGTCCAGCAGGCGAGAGCGAGAGAGAGAGAGAGAGAGAGAGAGAGAGAGAGAGAGAGAGAGAGAGAGAGAGAGAGAGAGAGAGAGAGAGAGGGCAAAAAAAAAATAAGCCGTGCCCTTCGTTCTAAAATTTATATTATGTCCTCGGGCGATCTGAAGTCATTGAAGTTATGAGAGAGATATTGGTTATGAACAAGTAAATAAAAAGATGGACAAAGGCTAGTCTCTCTCCCTCTCCCTCTCCCTCCCTCTCTCTCTCTCTCTCCCTCCCTCTTTTTCCGTATTAGTGAGAGTCGCCTTTTTATATTCGTCGTTGCTGCCCAGATTAATAATTTCCGAGCGAGTAAAACGAGCTTCTAATCGCATCCTTATTGTGTGTGTGTGTGTGTGTGTGTGTGTGTGTGTGTGTGTGTGTGTGTTTTAATGGTCCTCTTTACTTTATCTAAGTTATGCATGCCACTATGTTTTATTGCACACACACACACACACACACACACACACAGTCACACAGATTAAAATTATGTGCAAGCAATCTGACATTTCTCTCTCTCTGGCAGCAAATTCCACGAAAAAAGAAAGAAAAAAAAAAGATAAAACGAGAAAAAAAGTTTACAATCTTTCTTGGCCGACGAGAGAGAGAGAGAGAGAGAGAGAGAGAGAGAGAGAGAGAGAGAGAGAGAGAGAGAGAGAGAGAGAGAGAGAGAGAGAGAGAGAGAGAGAGAGAGAGAGAGAGAGAGAGAGAGAGAGAGAGAGAGAGAGAGGCGCCCC
This sequence comes from Eriocheir sinensis, assembly GCF_024679095.1. Lineage (NCBI taxonomy): Eukaryota > Metazoa > Arthropoda > Malacostraca > Decapoda > Varunidae > Eriocheir > Eriocheir sinensis. Next base: position 277,824 of record NW_026110828.1, read on the forward strand.
TTCCTATTCACCGCTCTTTCAAACAAACAAACAAAAAACAAACTACAAATTGATTGGTTAACACGGGAAGCAGGTCGAGTAGAACAGGAGATAAGACGGGAGGAGGAGGAGGAGGAGGAGGAGGAGGAGGAGAGAAAATGATGACATGTCTCCTCCTTTCATCCTCCTCTCTTGCTCTCTATCTCTTATTCCACACAACTGACCTCTCTCTCTCTCTCTCTCTCTCTCTCTCTCTCGACGGAATCTTGCCTAAAACTGATGGAAAGAGGGAGAAAGAGAAAAGGAAGGAAAAAAATAACAGAATAATGAAGGAAAAACGAGAGGGAAAGAAAATTGATGAAAAGAGGAAGAAAGAAAAAGGAAAACAAAGTGAGAGGAAAACAAAAAAAGAAAGAGAGGAAAGGAAATTGATGCGAAGAGGAAAAAGGACAATGAAAGCGAAGTAAAGAGAAAAAAGAGAAAAAAAGAAAGAAAAAGAGAAAGGAAATAAGTAAAGAGGAGAGAGAGAGAGAGAGAGAGAGAGAGAGAGAGAGAGAGAGAGAGAGAGAGAGAGAGAGAGAGAGAGAGAGAGAGAGAGAGAGAGAGAATAAAGAGAAGCAAGAAAGAAAGAGAAAGAAAGAAAATATGACTCAAAACAAACAATTAGAACCACAAACTCAGACTGAACTAAATATGACGAGAAACAGAGAGAGAAAGAGGGAGAGTCAGAGTCGAAGTTAGAGGAGGAGGAGGAGGAGGAGGAGGAGCGGTTGGAGAGTTATCGGTCCGCGGAACTCCCTGAGCATTAGTGGGCTGAATGGTTCCTTTGATTGAGCCGCGTGGATCAGCTCCCTCCAGCAACTCGTTAAATAAGGTCCTCTTGTTTCCCTCCGCCAGAGTTTTCGACCCGCAGGAAAGGATTATCAGAAGTGTATCGGGGCGTATCGGCGGCTATCGGCAGGGACACGGGAGGAGGAGGGGGGAGAGGCTAAGGAGGAAGAGGGTGAGGTTTTGGAAGGTTGGTGGCTGAAGAGAAAGGGAGGGAGAAGGTAGGGTGACTGAGCCTTTGATGATGTTGAAAAGGGTGTGTACTTCAGGGTGGCAAAGTTAAGGGAGAAAAGCTGGGGAGAAGGGGAGAAACCGAAGGGGAGTTAGTGTGAATGGTAGGTTGGGAAGATGAGAGTTAGAAGAAAAAGGAGGAAGTTAAGGAAAGATTTGATAATGTTGAAAAGGGTGTGTACTTCAGGGTGGCAAAGTTAAGGGAGAAAAGCTGGGGAGAAGGGGAGAAACCGAAGGGGAGTTAGTGTGAATGGGAGGAAGGTTGGGGAGATGATAGTTAGAAGAAAAAGGAGAAAGTTAAGGAAAGAAGCTGGGGAGATAAAAAGGAGGCTGGGAGAAAAGATGCTGGGGAGAGGAGGGAAAGAAGGATCAGGTAGACAGTGGGGAGACTAACACAAAGAGTAGAAAGGGAGAGGGGGAGGAAGAGAGGGGAGCTTGATAGATCCTCTCCCTGGTCGCTGTTTTGGGGGAGAGAAGGTGTTTTGTTTATATTTAGTTGGGCGGGGAGCTGAGTGGTGGGAGGGAAGGAGGAGAGAGGGAGGGGAGAGGAGTGTGTGAGGGATGGGAGAAGAGAGGTGTGTGTGGGAGAGAAATGGTGTGTGTGTGTGTGTGTGTGGGGGGGGAGGAAAGGTGTTAAGGTATGTATGGGGAGGAGGAGGAGGAGGAGGAAGGAGGAGGAGGAAGAAGAGGAATTATATGTTTATGTGAGGCCTTTGTATTAACTCTTCTCCCCTTCTCCCCATCTCCCCTTCCCTCTCTCTCTTCCTGTCCCTCCTTCTCTCCCTCTCCTCTTCCCTTCCCTGCTCTCATCCATGTACTATTCCCTTCCCTTACCCCCTCCCTTTTCCTATCTCTCCTTCCCAAACCTTTCCTCTACCCATCCCTTCACTCCCCCTCCCTTTTCCTCTCTCTCCTTCCCATTCCTTTCCTCTCACCTTCCCTTCCCTTCCCCCTTTCTTTTCCTCTCTCTCCTTCCCATTCCTTTCCTCTCCCCTTCCCTTCACTCCCCCCACACTTTTCCTCGCTCCTTCCCAGCCCGGTCCCACCACAACCCCGTCCCGTTTCCTCTCACTCCAGCCCATCCCTTTCCCTTCAGTTCCCTCTCCCTTTTCCTCTCTCTCCTTCCCATACCTTTCCTC
>NW_026110828.1:287500-292500 GCF_024679095.1 Eriocheir sinensis
TTAGAATAGAAAAGGGGCAGGTAGGGTTTAAAAAGGGAGAGTGAGGATAGGAAGGGGGACAGGTTAGGGAAAAGGCAGGTAGACTTTAGCTTTAGAGAGGGGAGGTTGGAGAAGGGACAGGTAAGGTTTAAATTAAGGAGGGCAAGGGAGAGAAAGGATAGATGAAGCATAAATTAGATAAGGTGAGGTTCAGGAAGGTACAGGTGAACTTAATTAAGAAGATACAAGTGGGGTTCAGGTTAACGAAGGCAAGGGACGGGAAGGGACATTTGGGGATTGGAGTAGGAAAGAGACAGGTAAGAATTAAATTAGAAAAGGTGAGATTAGAATGACTAGTAAAGGTGAAGTTGAGGTTATTTAGTGAAAGTTCAGGTGTCTTTCGGAAAGGTAAGACTGATGAAGGGATGAACTTTTACTTTTGATTACTTTTTTTACCTGGATGTATGTATGTTTGTTTGTTAGTGAGGGGGCTGATACTATTTCATTACATAACTTCAATATATTATCATCGCTTTCCTTTGCATTACGTTACGTTTGCACTGAATTTCGTTGCCTTTGTCGGGGTAAGAATATTCATAACGTCATAACTTTTACGCTGTACATCAAACAAAAAAAGAAACTCATTACAAACAGTGGCGGTGCTTGGCGGTACGGAACGTCAAACTTCGCAATTGATAAAGACGTCGAGCTCCGCTGTGCGCACTTTACTGTGTTTCGCTGTGCGCATTTTAACTACGCTTCGCTATACGCATTTTTACCGCGAGTGGCAGCCGTGACGATGCCTTGTGCTGGGGCCGCTGATTCTCTCTCTCTCTCTCTCTCTCTCTCTCTGTCCACACACACACACACACACACACACACACACACACACACACACACACACACACACACACGCGCAAGAACACGAACCACGCGGGAAAGGTGTGGGTGGAGGAGACGCTTTAATTCACTTTTTAGACCCTTTTTTCATCCCCTCCCTCTCTGTGTCTCTCTCCCTCTCTCGTTCCCTCCGTCGCTCTTTTTCCCCGCGGCGTGCTGGCGTGAGGGAGGGCGTCGCCGGGTGTGCCGTGAGCCGGTAAACTTGGCTGACGGTGCTGCTGGTGACGCTACGCTGGTGGGGGTGGGGGGGGGGGACACAAGGGTAGTAGGTAAGCAGGTTTAGCAGGGAGATTAAAGGAAGAGGGGGGTAGGGGAGAAACAAGGATGGGGTGATTATGGGGTGTTGGTTAAGGAAGGTTGGGGTTAGGGGACACAAGGTAAGGGTACTAAGATGGGGGTAGGGAGGTTAAGGGTGGGAAAGGAGGGGAGCACAAAGATATGGGAAGGAGGGGTTAAGGGAAGAAGGTAGAGGGGGTTCATTGGGGTAGAAGGTTGGGGAAGGGGAAAGGGGAGAGGAGGAAAAGGGTACAGAGTTGGGGGGGTTAGGGGGAGGAGGGGCATAGGGGTAGCGGTACACAGGTGCGAGATAGACACAGGTGATAGGTGAGGTGCTACACAGGTGACGTGGGTAATTGGCGGCACAGGTGTAAAAGTGAATGTGCACAGGTATGTATTGAAGGGAACGGTTACAGGTGGAGCGATGTACAGGTGTGGCTAGACAGGTGATGGAGCTACACAGGTGAAGGGGGTTACAGGTGAGGGGCTAATGAGGGCAATGTACAGGTATTGTCAGGTGTTTTTGGGTCTGAATTTGAAGGCAGGTGAGTCAGAAGGTGAGTCACAAGATGTATTAACTCATTTATCTTCTCCTCCTCTTCCTCCTCCTCCTCCTCCTCCTTTGGTTCGCTTTTTCCATTCCATAAGTTCTTTTTCCTCGATTTTTCTTCTTTCCTCAGTTTTCTTTATCATTCACCGTTTTTCTTCCCTTTTCGTCGTGTGTGTGTGTGTGTGTGTGTGTGTGTGTGTCGCCGTTAATATTAGTTGAAGGAATGCTCTCCCTCTGCTTCTGTTTCCTCCCTCTCTCCCTCCCTCCCTTTCCTCCCTTCTTCTTCTCCCTCCCTCCAATGGACCTGAAGAAACATTGCCATTATCCTTCCTTCTGTTCTTCCCTCCCTACTTATCTTCACCCTTCTTCACCCTCCTCTCCCTATCTCCCCACCCTTCAACTTCCTTCCCCCTATCTCAAACCCTTCACGCTTCCCCTCTCCTCCCTTACTTCTCTCTATCTCCCCACCCCCACCCCCCACTTGGCAATACACGCGGCCCCGTCCAACAGTAAGACAAAGGGGTTGATCTGCGTGATTGTGACAGCAAAGGACGCCTCAGCCCAGATATTCTAAGCCCAACCTCCCTGCTAAGCCTTCCACCCCTTTGTCTATATAAATAACTCTCAACAGAAAACGTAATCCGCTGAGCCTAACTTAAGCCTTCCGTGTCTTTCTCAATATGAAGAACAATGAACCTAGCTAAACTTCCACGCATCGTTTTCTATATAGAGAACAGAAAACGTATCCCACTGAACCTAACTTAAGCCTTACGTGTCTTTCTCAATATGAAGAACATTGAAATAATCCAAACTTAAGCATAACCTAACCTAACCTAACCAAGCCAAACTCAAGCATAACCTAACCTAACCAAGCCAAACTCAGGCATAATCTAACCTAACCTAGCCAAGCCAAACTCAAGCATAACCTAACCTAACCTAACCAAGTCAAACTCAAGCATAACCAACCTAACCTAACCTAACCAAACTCAGGCCTAACCTAACCTAACCTAACCTAGCCAAGCATAACCTAACCTAACCTAACCTAACCAAGCCAAACCCAGGCATAACCTAACCTAACTCTACCAAACCTAACTGAAACAAGCCAAACCTTCCTATAAGTTAAGAAGACCAAGCTAACCCAACCCTGACTAAGCTAACCTAGACATACTGACGACCTAATTTTAACCTTCGTAATTCACCTATGAAAAAAGGAAACCCTAAACCAACCTATTATACACTTCTCTCTCTCTCTCTCTCTCTCTCTCTCTCTCTCTCTCTCTCTCTCTCTCTCTCTCTCTCTCTCTCTCTCTCTCTCTCTCTCTCTCTCTCTCTCTCTCTCTCTCTCTCTCTCTCTCTCTCTCTCTCTCTCTCTCTCGGTCTTAACTTTGTGTCTTTGTGTCTCGCCGTAAATTGAAACGTGAATAATTTTGGCGAGAGAAAAAAAAAATAGTAAGAGGAGAAGGAGAGTGTGGTGGTGGTGGTGGAGGTGGGGGTGGTGGAGGTGGTGGTGGGATATATATTGTTTTGTGGAGTTCATTTTAAGACTTCCTCGTGTGTGTGAGTGTGTGTGTGTGTGTGTGTGTGTACCTATCAAACACACACACACACACACACACACACACACACACACACACACACACACACACATGAAGCGATTTTCCCTGCTCCTAAAATCTACAAACTCTCACCTGATACGAACTAATTAGGCCCCGGGAAGGCAGGTGACAGGTGAACTATGGGCATACTCACCTATTCCCTCCCTCCTTCCCTTCACCCCTTCCCCTTTTTTTCAATTTTCCTGTTTCCCTTCCCCTCCCCAGACTCACTTATCCCCATTTTTCATTCCCCTTCACCCTCCTTTTCCCTTCCCTTCCTTCCCCTTCCCTCAATATTCCTCCTTCCCTTCCCTTTCCTTCAATCTTTCTTCCATTCAATCATCCTTCTTTCCCCTCTCCCATTTTTCTTTCCCCTTCCTTTCCCTTCTTCTGCTCCCCTTTCCCCTACCTTAGTTCCCCTTTCCCCTTCCCCTTCCCTTTGCAAACATCCCCTTAGCTTGGTTTTAATATGAAGAGTCGAAATCGGAACGTTATTTAGACCTTACACGAAAACCTTATCAATTTTATGCTCTACTGAACCATTCATTAAGGGGCATTCTCTCGCTGATGCCGATGGAGTCTTGGGCCTTACGCTAACTGGAGGAGGAGGAGGAAGAGGAGGAGGAGGAGGAGGAGGAGGAGGAGGAGGAGGAGGAGGAATCAACTTCTATTCTTTGAGGTCTGACCGGTGCGATTCTGATGTCTTGAAAGAGCTTAAGAGGGTGGAATGATGAGAGAGAGAGAGAGAGAGAGAGAGAGAGAGAGAGAGAGAGAGAGAGAGAGAGAGAGATAATGTATTGTTTTCTTCTGTTTTTCTTCCTCTCATTGCCTTTCTATCTTCATTTATCTCTGTTGGTGCGAACGACTGTTTAGTATTTATGACTCTCTCTCTCTCTCTCTCTCTCTCTCTCTCTCTCTCTCTCTCTCTCTCTCTCTCTCTCTCTCTCTCTCTCTCTCTCTCCCATCCTTCCTCTCCCTCCTCTTCCCTTTCCCATCTTCACATTCTCCCTCTTCTTTTCCTTCACTCTTTCCTCGCTTCCATCTTTACCTTCTTCTTTCCTTCTTTCCTCACTTCTCTCCTTCCCCTTCCTTCCTTTCCTTCCCTTACTTTCTTCCCTTCTTTTCCTTCACTTTCATTATCAACCTTCTTCTTTTCTTCTTCCCTCACTTCTCTCCTCCCCCTTCCTTCCCTTCCCTCCCTCATTTTCTTCCCCTTCTTCTTTCACTTCACTTTTCCTTCCCTTTCATTTTCAACCTTCTTCTTTTCTTCTTCCCTTACTTCGCTCCCCTCTCCCTTTCCTTCCCTTCCCCCTTCATTTTCTTCCCCTTCTTCCTTTCTTCTCCTCCTCCTTCACTTCACACTTTCCTCCCTTCCCCTCACTTCTCTCTCACACACGTCACTCTCTCCCCTCTCTCTCTCTCTCTCTCCCCTCACCCACCCATCACTTCTCCCCTTCTCCCCCCGACACAGTATTCCTTCACGCCAATATATATTACGTTGTCACGGTAATTTTGCACCAACTCGCAACTTAAGACGGTAATATTCATAAAAAGACAATATTCATCAGAGGGCAATATTTAACTCGGCTCGGAGGGATGAGTCAGCGATGGGTTTGATGGTTTTAATGTTTGGGAAGATAAAAAATGATGAGTTAGATGATTTGTGAAGGTTATATAGTTGTTGTTTGTGAATTTTTTGT
>NW_026110828.1:297500-300000 GCF_024679095.1 Eriocheir sinensis
GTGAAAAGGGGAGATAAGAAGAAGGGAATACGAGAATGTAGAAAGAGGAAAAAAGGGAAGATGGTGATAGGGAAGGAAGGGAAGAAGGGAAGGGAAGTAGAGAAGGAGAGAGGGAAAGGGAGATAAAAAAATAAACAGAAAAAGAAAGTAGGGGAAGGAAGGAGAAGGGAAGAGAAGGGAAATGGGAAAAAGAGAGAAGGGAGATAATAGAAGGAAAGGAAGGGAAAGGAAGGGGAGAAGGGAAGGGAAGTAGGGAAGGAAAAGAGGGAAAAGGGAGACAAAAAAATAAATAGTAAAAGAAAGAAGGGGAACGAAGGAGAAGGGAAGAGAAGGGAAATAGGAAAAAGAGAGAAGGGAGATAATAGAAGGAAAGGAAGGGAAAGGAAGGGGAGAATGGAAGGGAAGTAGGGAAGGAAAAAAGGGAAAAGGGAGACAAAAAAATAAATAGTAAAAGAAAGAAGGGGAACGAAGGAGAAGGGAAGAGAAGGGAAATAGGAAAAAGAGAGAAGGGAGATAATAGAAAGGAAGGGGAAGGAAAGGAAGGGGAGAAGGGAAATTGGAAGAAAAATGGAAGGAAAGTAGAAGGGAAGAGAATGGAAATTTGAGGAAAAAGAGAAGGGTGGTAATAGAAGGTAAGGAAGGGGAAGGAAGGGGAAGGGAAGGGAAGGGAAAGGAAGGGAAGGGAAGGGAAAGGAAGGGAAGGGAAGGGAAAGAGCGAAGGGGAATAACCACCACACACGTTTAATTGTCCAAGTATTTACCGAAGCCAATGACCGTGGTAACACTGACTTGCTCTCTGTGACTAACGAATCGAATAAGCTGATAACCGCTCCCCTCGCCCTGTCGAACCAGCCCAAAACCAGCCCAAAAGTAGCCCAACAACACTTTATAGCCCAATATCACCACTTAACCCGCCCAAAGAAGCCCAACTCCACTTAATATTCCAATCACCATTTCAGAGCCCAATGCAACCACGCAAACCGCCCAAAAGAAGCCCAATACCACTTAATATTTCAATGCCAGCCCAAAAGAAGCCCAATACCACTTTAGAGCCCAAAGCAACCACGTAACCCGCCCAAAAGAAGCCCAAGACCACTTTAGAGCCCAATATCACCACTTAACCGCCAAAAAGTAGCCCAACATCACTTAACACCCCAATATCACCACTTAACGGCCAAAAATAGCCCAACATCACTTAATAGCCCAATCCCACCACTTAACCCTCACAAAAGTAGCCCCACATCACTTAATAGCCCAATCTCACATTTCAATTCGTCCCAAAATAGCCCAATATCACTTCATAGGCAATCCCACTACTTAAAACGAGAAAAAATAGCCCAACATCACTTTATAGCCCAATCTCGTATACTAACCCCCTCCAAAACTAGCCCAACATTTTTTTCCCTATTATCACTTTTTCTCTTTAGTCCAGTTTCTTGTATGTCTTCTTTTATGTCTATTGTTACCTTTCACCCAATATAAGAAGCAAGATTTATTGTATAGCCGAAATCTAGCCCAATGTTTAGTATCCCGCCCAATTAGTAGCCCAAGATCACCCTCCTCTTTCTCCCTCTCTCTCTTTTTTTTCTTTTTATCTCTCTCTCTCTCTCTCTCTCTCTCTCTCTCTCTCTCTCTCTCTCTCTCTCTCTCTCTCTCTCTCTCTCTCTCTCTCTCTAGTCCACCAATTCCAGTAACTTCAAATCATTATGAGACTCTTATCCTGAAACAGCACGTGCCTCAAGCCTCCCTCCCTCCCTCACACACACACACACACACACACACACACACACACACACACACACACACACACACAGACGTACCCGACGCTGTGTTTACTTAGAGAATAACATCAATACGAGGCGAGAGGTGCTTTGATCGGTGGGCGGGAAGCACTTGTTCGTATTACCCAGTGTCAATTAAAATGCAGTGGTTCGCTGGAGAGAGAGAGAGAGAGAGAGAGAGAGAGAGAGAGAGAGTACTTTCTTCATATTAACTATTTTTCATATATTAATAGTTTGTTCTTTTCCTTCCTTCATCCAAAATTCATTACATTTATCTTAAGAATTTCAAGTTATTAATAAAAAAAAAAAAATCATTCCTTGACTAACAAACCCACAAACAAATAAACAGGAACACACAAACACACACACTCTTCCCACCATCGAAACAGACAGTTCATCATTGGTAGGTCCACACACACACACACACACACACACACACACACACACAACAAATTCCTCTATAACGAATATTATCACTTCAGCTCAGCACAACGAATACACTGTTACCTCCTGTATCAATAACTGACATTTTTCTTTTTTTCCTTTTTTGTTGTTCACCCTTCCCCTCTTCACCCCTCGCCCCCCCCCCGCCCCCCCTGACGCCCCCAACCAAACAAATCGTCACAACCCGAAATGCACCATCGGCTCCATTAATTAAAAGCCGAACAGGGAATGGAGTGGAACGGGCCGGAACGGGCTGGACTGAACGTGTGTGTGTG
>NW_026110828.1:302500-327500 GCF_024679095.1 Eriocheir sinensis
ACGAAGGAAAAGAGAGAAAGAAATAATACACAAAAAAAAAAAATAAAAAAAGAGGAAACAAAGCAAAAGACCGAGAGAAAAAAAAATCACACATTCCCACACAAAACGAAGTGATTAATAAGAATAAAAATAATAATAATAAAAAAAAACATGACTCAAATAGACCCTTTAAACGCACAGAAAACTCACCCTTACTCTCTCTCTCTCTCTCTCTCTCTCTCTCTCTCTCTCTCTCTCTCTCTCTCTCTCAAAAAGCCTCTCCTTCAGACTCCTTCAACCAAATCAATAAATAAAGCTAATTTATCCTCACGTCCTTCGCTTCTTGAGGACTTCTTGGTCAATTTAACGGCGAGGACCCTGAGAATTGACCCCCACCACCCCCCGCTGACCCCCCTCCCTCCCCCTCCAACCTCCCCTCACTCCTCCCATCTCTTTCAGCATCCCCTCATCTCCCCTTCTCCCAGCCTCCCAGCATCACCCTCTCTCATCCCCCTTCCTCTCTGCCCCATTTCGCCCATTACATCCATTCATTCATCCTTCACTCCTCTTTCTCATTCCCCATTCCTTTCATCCACCTATTCCATACTCCTTCCACCACCGTCATTCCAATCCACATCCCTCTCTTCCTCCCCAATCGCCTTCTTCTCCCTTCCACATCTCTCTCCACATACTTCTCCCCTTCCTCATCCACCTTCTCCTCTTCTCACCCCCTCTCTTCTTCCCCAACTACTTCCTTCTCCCTGCTTCTCCACATCTCTCCTCTTTCACCAACCACCTTCTCCTTCCCCTCCTCCTCCCCCTTCAAGTCTTCGATGGGGTGGTGGTGGCCGTGGGAATCGAAGTGGGGGTGACGGTGCCCTATTGTCACGCCCTCAGCTTCAAGGACCTCCCCTCCTCCTCTTCCTCCTCCTCTTCTTAAGGGTGGTCTATTATGGCCTCATGTGACTCCCAGGTGGCGCCTCTTTCCTTCTCCTCCTCTTCCTTCTCTTTTTTGCCCAATAACTATGATGATGGTGGTGGTGGAGGTGATGATGATGATAATAGTAGTAGTAGTAGTAGTAGAAATTGTAATGAAAACCCCTATTTAACTTTTTTTTCTTTCTGTCCTTCTTTTCCCTGCAAGAGGTTTCCGATATCCCAAACTCTTTCACCACTTCCTCAGATGGACTCCAGATTTAAAAGCTTCTAATTCCCTTTGAACTACACCCTCCCGCCTACCTGTACGGACGAGGGGAAATAAATAAGCGATTAGGAAAAGGTATAATGACCGTGAAATTGATGGGTTAAAGGGATGACTATGACAGCAAATAAATTAAATATAAAATAAAACTAGTGGGGGTGAAATATTGAGTATCCCAGCGATAAAAATAAATCAAATAACCGAATAGAAAAAGAGGAAGAAGAGGAGGAAGAAGAGGGGAGTGAAGTGGATGAGGAGGAGGATTAAAAACTCTTTATTCATTCTCACGTTCATTAAGTGATGCCCAGAAATTAGGAGTATTGATTCCCTCTTCAAGGACTCCAAACACGTGATCAGGGAACCGAGGAAACAGGGATTAGACACGTACAAGACACGACTAAGCACGAATTTTACACGGACCCAAACACGTACCAACCAAGGACTTAACACGAACTCAAACTTACCACGGACGAAACACAGACAACACGGAATAAACACGTACTGAACAAAGACTAAGCAAGGACTGAACACGTACCAAACACGAACCGGACAAGAAATAAACAGGAACCGAACACGAACAACAAACGAACGAACCAATCCACGAAAATTAAATAAAAAAAAAACACTGACTGAAAATAGATTAAAAAAACACGAACCAAACAAAGATAAAACACAAACACAAACCAAAGAAAAAACACGTATCAAACAAGTCCAAAACACGAACTGAACACGTTTTAAACACACACAAACACACAAACACACACACAGAAATCCAACTGGTCCCTTTGCGGCTCTGTGACTCCTTAAAAAGCGGCGAGATAGAGGCGGACTGGCGCCCCCTGGCCTCCATGGCCCCATGAGCCCCTCCACCTTCACTCCTCCCCACCCCCACCCCAACCGCCGTGTCTATAATTTGATAACCAAACATAAAGGCTGAAGGAGGCGCTTTGGCACTTATTGGACCTTTGTGGACGTTTTGAGAGAGAGAGAGAGAGAGAGAGAGAGGACTGGCATTACCTCATTTCTCTCTCTTTATTCTCTTTTGTGTGATAATCTTTTCCTATTTTATCTTTGCTTGTTTTCTTGTTTTTTATTTGTTATCCATGAGAGAGAGAGAGAGAGAGAGAGAGAGAGAGAGAGAGAGAGAGAGAGACGGTGGGAAGATAGCTGATAGGACGCGATCAGCTGCTTTCCTCCTCCTCCTCCTCTTCCTCCTCTTCCTCCTCCTCCTCCTCCTCTTCCTCCTCCTCCTCCTCCTCCTCCTCGATGGCAAACATGCCTGGGAAATCTCTCTTCTCAAGCACCATCGAGAGTGTATGGAAAGTGAGGTTGGGAGAGGAAGGTGTAGGCGAGGAGGAGGAGGAGGAGGAGGAGGAGGAGGAAGAAAAAAAGGTGTTTGACGTGCCTATTGTTGGGTTAAGAGGCAAAAAGAGGAAAAATATTAAAAAAGAGGGAGGGAGAGATTCGACTATTTTTCCTCCCTTCCTTCCTTCCCTCCCTCCCTGTTCCTTCCCCTCCTCCAATGGCTTCCTTCCTTCCTTAATTCCCTCATATTTTCATCCTATTATATTTTGTTTGTGATAACGTGTGACTGAATGTAATGAGATATGAAGTGGAAGTACTCTCTCTCTCTCTCTCTCTCTCTCTCTCTCTCTCTCTCTCTCTCTCTCTCTCTCTCTCTCTCTCTCTCTCTCGTGGATAACAAATAAAAGACAAGAAAACAAGCAAAAGTAAAACAGGAAAAGATTATTACACAAAAGAGAAGAAAGAGACAGAAATGAGGTAATGCCAGATCTCTCTCTCTCTCTCTCTCTCTCTCTCTCTCTCTCTCTCTCTCTCTCTCTCTCTCTCTCTCTCTCTCTCATGATTGGCACCCGAGTCGGCAGTATTGGCACACGAACTATCGGTGACATGCGATGGCCGCTAGATGGCGTGACACGTTTGATCGCTGTACAATTTATTTCAAAGGGAGGAGGAGGAGGAGGAGGAGGGAGGAGGAGGAGGAGAGAGGGGGGAGTGCGTATAACAGGCATATCCACCAATCCAAATCTATCAATAGCAGTTCTCTTTTAATCCACTCGTAAGAAATATAAATAAAGAAAAAATGAAAAAAAAAAATCTAGGTATGATGATAAATAATATAAGAAAAGAAAAAAATGTAATGTTAAAGATGAGAAAATAGCGTAAAACAGACAAGTTATAGTAGTCATCATCATCATCATCATCAGCTGCTTCGTGATGGTGGTGGTGGTAGTGGTGGTGATGGTGGTGATGGTGGTGGTTTGTGTATTTGCGTTTATTCTCGTTTGACATTGATAGATTATTGTTTTTGTGTTGTTTTTTGCTTTGTGTGTGTGTGCGTGCGTGTGTGTGTGTGTGTGTGTGTGTGTGTGTGTGTGTGTGTACCTGGCCGCCGGCACACGAGTTATTGACAGGTAATTGATGCATGTTTCACGCTGCTTCATTGGCGATCAAAACTTTTCTCTCCATAAATCACATCACTTTGACACCTGTCCTCCGCCCCCTCACCCCCCCTTCACACCTGTTTCCCTTTCCCTTTTATTACCCCTCTCATCTCCCCCTTTACCCCTTTTATCTCCCCTCTTGCCCCTCCTCCCCTTCTTTCCAACACTCCCCCTACCCCTTATCACCCCCCCCCCTTCTTTGCCCCCTCCTCACCTCCTTCCCTTCCTCTCCCTTGTCGATAGCAACGTCACAACAAAACAACAGTGACAACAAGAGCTCAGTAGTAACAATGGTAGACTGTTGATGTTGATACTGTTTTTATTTATTGGTAACGATTGTGGTTTTATGACTCTACGGCGTGTTTTTTTTTACTGTTTATGTTAGCGATGTTATTTTGTAGAGGATTTGTCATTAGAAGAAAGAGAGGAGAGAAAGGGTTTATATATATGGAAGAAGATAAATGTATGATTGAAAATGAAATGGAAATAAGAAAAAGTTAAAAGAAGAAATATACCAAAGGAGGAAGATAAGACGAAGACGAAGAAGAAGAAGAAGAAGAAGAAGAAGAAGAAGAAGAAGACTAAACTGTAATAGAAAAAAAAGGAAAAGGTAAGAACAAAGTAAAATAATTCCAAGAAACTAGAAATAAACAAGTACAAAAACTACCGGAAAACACCTGTTATTTGATCTCTCTCTCTCTCTCTCTCTCTCTCTCTCTCTCTCTCTCTCTCTCTCTCTCTCTCTCTCTCTCTCTCTCTCTCTCTCTCTCTCTCTCTCTCTCTCTCTCAACAACATAACATCTACTTTCAAACACACACACACACACACACACACACACACACACACACACACACACCGGAAACTTAGTAGCATACACAACTTCGCTAAGACTCCAAACTTATGAATCACAAACTTCCTCACAAACTTTGGCTCACGCGGAAGTAGAAAGTTAATATAGGAATGAAGTTGTAGTGTTATAGAAACGAGGGATTGGAAGGCGATTCAAGTACTAGTTTGTCATTATGTCTTTTGTTGATGTTTACTTAATTTTCGTTTTTTTTTTTTTCATCGAATTTTGGCACTTATTTTCCTCTGTATCTTTCCTTTTTTTTCTTCTTTTGGGTGATTCATGTATAAGTTTGTCATTATCTCCTTTATTGGTGTTTACTTAATTTTCGTTTTTTCAATATTTTTTTCCCTCAAATTCTGCCACTATTTTTTTCCTCTATTTTTTTTCCATCAGTGTTTAGTCTTAAAAATTATCTGTTTTGACCTTGTACAAATTTGTTAGTATTCATTTGGGTTTTGTTTACTGATCACTGAGTGCTTTTTATCTTTTTATAATCTCCGGCAACATTTGTTTTATTTTGGCCAAACAAAATACAAAGAAAAAATCGAAAAAAAATCAATACAGAAACAATGTATGAGAATGTACCGATAAAAAAAACTGAGAAAGAGAAGGAAATTAAAATATGGAAGAGAAAGAAGGAAAATAAAAAATAAAAACATGGAAGGAGAGAAAATACAAAAGAAACAAAAAAAGAGAAAAACGAAGAAATATACAAACAAACAAACACAAACAAACACCACAACCCAAACTGTACTTTTACCACATACATTTTTTTATGAAAGAGGAAAAAAAGGGGAAAGGAGGAAGTCGACTAAAAATATATATAGCTATGTAAAAAAAAAATGCAGCTAAATGAAAATAAATAAAAGTGCGCGATAGTTTTGTGCATATTCGCGGTGCTTACGTGACCAGTAGAAGAAATAAATACAGGAAAAAATTGTAACATGATATCCACGTTTTCCATATTTCCCCTTTTTTTATAAACCTCGGAAATAAAACCAATACGAGTGTGAATGACCAGATTTCACGTTTTAGTTTTTTTTTTTTACTTTATTTTAATTTAGTTCGTTTTTTTACTCCCCTCTCGCACCTGGAATTCCATGTAAGTAGAATCCGATTACACTTGAAAGGTATCGAATCCTGTATTGAGTATTTTTTTGTGCATTTTTTAAAGTTTGTTATTATCTTTATTATTCTTATACTTCTTATACTTATTTTATACTTATTATTGTTTGGTCATTTCTTACTACTACTACTACTACTACTACTACTACTACTACTACTACTACTACTACTACCCTTAATACAATAGCAATCCTAAACAAATCAAAAGAAATAATCGCATCTATACACCTTTTAGCCTATCGATTTTCTCATTAAACCTTAAGAAACATTTATTAACAAACACCAACACACACTTTTACACACCTTTGCCTGCACCAACACACTAACATACATTATTCGGTTTAAATTTCCATGGCGTATAAGCCCCACCCATTTTTCTTTTTCAGTGGATATGATTGGTCAGCCCACAACCAAGCCACGCCCCATCTCCAACTCAGGCTGCATATGATTGGTGGATACTGGGAGAGGATGAATGTGATTGGCGGTTGGTCGGTTTATGTGGGCGTGGTTAAACTGTCTAGTTATTTTGAACATCGCATAGTTTCAAGTCAACGCTTCATAACATTAACTCCTATCATCCTGTTTCTTCTTTTTAGTTTCAACTCCACATAAAACGAGTTAAAGAGAGAGACGGAGAGAGAGAGAACAAAGGGGTTTCGATCCTATCTATAAAGTGTAGAGAGACAGACGATCCTCTATAAAAAGATCACCGTGGAACCCAAGTCGTTACTGTTGTGTCCCTCTGGCGGCGGGGAGACGCATTACTTACTTCGCTTGGACAGGGTGTTGAAACCTCTGGCAAGCGTGTTGGAATCTATGTCTATTGCTTTTGATCTTATTCTGTAGTCTAGTGTGTGTGTGTGTGTGTGTGTGTGTGTGTGTGTGTGTTCGTTTGTTTGTCTTGCTATAAGTAAAGGAAACAATGACAGGCTTGATAGTCGATGCTGACGGACAAATGACGGTGTTTGTGAACGAAGAAAGGTCACGAGAGAGAGAGAGAGAGAGAGAGGGGGCTGGTGACGTGGTGAAAGGAGGAGGAGGAGAAGGAGAAAAATAAAAATACTGATAGATAAAGAAAAATCAACCGAGAGAAACTAAACTTATACTACGAAAACTGACATATAGAAAAAGTAGTACAAAAGAGGGAAATTAGTTACAAATAAAGAGGAAAGAAAGAGAGAACAGGATAAGATACGAAAACAAAAAACAAGACTATTAACATCGAGCTCCCTCTCTCCAAACAAAAAAAAACAAAAAAAAAAAAACAGTAAACAAATAATAGGAGAAAACACAAATATAAAAACAGAAACCATGTATACTTGAAACCAATGCCAGCCCCTTAAAAAAAATATATATCCCTAAAAAAAAAAAAAAAAAAAATGTATGAATCTATGAGAGCTCCCCCTTCGAACCGTGTCAAGGGAAGGAAGGAGGAAGGACGCAAACCCCGAGTGGCGAAGAAAACGGAAGCCAATTAAGTTGACAATGACCAAGGACGTCCTGCTAACAGTGACCCTTATGGCCCCTCCCCCTACCCCTCACCCCCCATCACCACCCACCACCTCCACTCAACACCATCACTACCAATACCCACTTCCACCATCACCACCACCACCACCATCAAAACTTACGGCCCCTCCCTCCCCCTCTCTTCCACCCCCCCATCACCTCCACTCAACACCATCACTACCAATACCCACTTCCACCATCACCACCACCACGACGTACTAACACCATCATCACCACCACCACCACCATCAAAACTTACGGCCCCTCCCTCCCCCTCTCCTCCACCCCCCCATCACCTCCACTCAACACCATCACTACCAATACCCACTTCCACCATCACCACCACCACCATTACTGTCACAACCACCACCACCACCACCACTTCTTCTACTTTATCTTTTTATGTTGCGTAGAAGAATCTCTCTCTCTCTCTCTCTCTCTCTCTCTCTCTCTCTCTCTCTCTCTCTCTCTCTCTCTCTCTCTCTTATGATTCATGGGTATACAGAAAGACAAACCAGACGATGAAGGAGGAAAAAATCTGAATGAAAAATGTGTTTGTGTTCTGATATTGTGTGTGTGTGTGTGTGTGTGTGTGTGTGTGTGTGTGTGTTTGTTTAGGTCTTGTTTGGGTGGCTCATTGCTTTGTTTGCACACTTGTTTTCTCAACCTCTCAACTCACTGAATACTTATTGTTGTTGTTGTTATTGTCCTTGTTGTTGTTGTCATCATAACTCTACCACCCTTAACCTCACCATCATCTTTCTCTCCACCACAATCACCATCACCACCACAACCAAAATAGCTCACCTAACATACACTACTACTACTACTACTACTACTACTACTACTACCAGACGCCCATCACTATCACCACCATCATCATCACAATTTCCTTTCCTCATATGGCGTATAGTGACTGCTCTCTCTCTCTCTCTCTCTCTCTCTCTCTCTCTCTCTCTCTCTCTCTCTCTCGATCTTGGGACTCACATATCGAGGATTCATCTGCGCCATAACGAAAAGAGAAGATCGTTGGAGGAGGAGGAAGAGGAGGAGGAGGAGGAGGAGGAAGAGGAGAAGGAAGAGGAGGAGGAGGAGGAGGAGGAGGAGGAGGAGGAAGCAGGGGGAGAAAAGATACTCGTAATGGGAGGAGAGAGAAGGGAAATGAGATAAGTAGGGAGAGTGTGCGTCTGTGTTTATCAATTAATTTAACGTCTAAGGGAAGAACAATAGACAGAGGGAGGAGGAAAAAATTATCATAAGGGGAAGAGGGGGAGGAAAAAGGAGATAAAGACAAAAACAATAGACGGAGGTGAGGAAAAATAATCACCACAAAATAATGAATGAGAAAAAAAACGACATAATTTGCAGCTGGAAAAATAGAACGAGGATTTTTATTTATTTATTCCTGGAAGTGTGAAAAAAACGTGTATTTGTCGTGTTTTCCTTTTTGTAATATAATAATCACACTTTTTTTTCGTTCGTATTGGCGTGAGTTTGTATTTTTTTTAATTTTTCGTCTTCTAATACAATCATCACTTGAATAAAATAATAGCTAAGATTATGAAAAGTTGAGGAAGCGAGGAAAAATTATAAAGCTAATGACTGAAAATAAAATCAAACACAGGTAAGCGAGAATCAGTATGCCATGAACTGAAAGAATTAAATGAAAATAGCTCTTGAAAAATAGAACAAGGACTAACATTCAATACAACAATAGCTAAGATTATGAAAAGTTGTGGAAGTGAGGAAAAATGATAGACCTAGTGACTGGAAATAAAAACACAGGTAAGCGAGAATCAGTATGCAATAATCTGAGAGAATGAAATGAAAATAGCTCTTGAAAAATAGAACAAGGACTAACATTCAGTACAACAATAGCTAAGATTATGAAAAGTTGTGGAAGTGAGGAAAAATGATAGACCTAGTGACTGGAAATAAAAACACAGGTAAGCGAGAATCAGTATGCAATTAACTGAGAGAATGAAACGAAAATAGCTCCTGAAATGATAATAGATGAAGTTGAAGGACAGATTAAAACGGACCCTAAAATTAAAGTATAGAAATAGAAACAAAGAACTCAAAAATAGGAAAGTCAAATTAATCGCGAATCTAAAAAAAAAAAAAAAAGTTAGTGGGCATTAGAGGAAAAAAACTTGAAAATGTAAATGAAAAAAAAAGACAAGTGTGTGATTATAATATCAAAAAAGAGGAACGAAATAGAAAATAAAAAAAAGATAAAATTCACGACAACATTAAAAGGAAAAAAAAAGCAAGTGATGATTATAATATTAAAAAAAAAAGGAAAACACGACAAAAACACGTCTTTTTTCACACTTCCACGAATAAATAAATAAATAAATAAATCTAAGTCTGGGAATCATCTTTCTGAACTAGCTCAATTTTCACTAGGCCTATAATACCCTCTCACACCCCCCCCCCCCCCCCCCCAGTCCCTCTCACCCTTCCTCCATCACCCTATTCACTGCCTCTTCTCCCTCACACCCTTATCTTTATGGATCTTAGAAGCATCGTGGGGGAGAGTAGGGGTTCAACACTACACCCGGAGACCTCCTCCCTAACACCCTGACACCCTTAATGTTACACTTAGATCGCCCTTAATCCCTTATACCACCAACTAACTGTATGCCTCTCTCTCTCTCTCTGTTTGTGTGTGTGTGTGTGTGTGTGTGTGTGTGTGTGTGTGTGTGTGATTTCATGTGATGTCCGTGAGAATCTACTGAATGATGAGAGAGAGAGAGAGAGAGAGAGAGAGAGAGAAAGAGAATTACAAGGTGCAACATCCATAATGGTAACACTGTCAAACCTCAAACCACCACCAACAACCCCTCGCTTTGGCAACACTGGCAGCACTAAAAACCCACTCTATATCCTTAATAACAGGGCGGTAAGGGTCGATCGGCAACCTTGGTAACAGTGCCGCTCTAAGTGATGGGTGGCAGGGTGGCGGCTGGACTGGCAACACTGACGGGTGCCTCATTTCCTTGCCAGTGCCACCCACAGCGCCGCAGTGCCCGCCAGTGGCCCTCCGAGAGATAACGAGATGGTGGTGTCGGGGTAAGGGCTGTGAGATGTTCAGGAGGAGGAGGGGGAGGGGGGAGAGAGGGAAGGAGGAGGAAGCAAGAGATGGAGGTTAGGTATGGAATGGAGTGTGACTAAAGAGGAGTAGGAGGAGGAGGAGTAGGAGGGGTGAGAGAGGGAAGGAGTAGGAAGCAAAGGACGAAGGTGGTATTGAAGGAGTGTGAAAAAACAGGGGTATGAGGAGGAGGAGTAGGACAAAAAGGAGGAGGAGGAGGAGGGAGAGGGAGAAATGGAGTGGAGGTGGTATGGAGGGAGTGTGAATAAAGATGAGTAGGAGGAGGAGGAGGATAAAAAGGAGGAGGAGGAGGAGGGAGGGAGAGAAGGGTCGAGAAGGAAAAATAGAAGAAAGAGAAGGAGGGAAAGGAAAAGGAACGATAGGAGTATATATAAATAGAATTAGGAAGAGGAGGAAGAAGCTGAAAAGGAGGAGGAGGAAGAGAGGGAATAAGTAAACAAAAACAAAAGAAGGAAGAGAAGGAGGGAAGTATGAGGAAGAAGAAGAGAAGGAGAAGTAAAGAAGAGGGAAGGAGTAAGATACGAAGGAGCAATATTTCACAAGTAGGCCTACATAAACAGAAGAATAGGAGGAAGATTAGAAGAAGGGGAAAAAAGGAATAGAGGAGAAGGATAATAAGGAACAGTAAGACAAGAACCGATAACAAGAAACAGAAGATTAAGGAAAACGAAAAGAGGAAGTAGGAAAAATGGGAAAAGAAGAAGGGTGCGAGGAGGAAGAGGAGGAGGAGGAGGAGGAGGAGGAGGAGGAGGAGTGCTAAGGAAGAGAGATTGAAAAGTACATATTCTGTGGAGATAAACAAAACCTTTACTGCCACGACCGCAAGGTATGGACAGAGAGAGAGAGAGAGAGAGAGAGAGAGAGAGAGAGAGAGAACAACCACACTTACTTACCAATCACTCGGATCCTATGACATGAGAGAGGACATGACGCCGCTCTCTTCCTCTCCCTCTCTCCTGTCTCTGTGTCTCCCTCCTCCTACTCCTCTTCCTTTCCTCTTATCTCTCCATTCCCTGTTACTGCTCTCCTTTTCTCTTTTACTCTTGGTCTATCCCTTGTTTATTTTCTCCTCTTCCTCTTCCTCCTCTTCTTTCCTACTAACTTCTCTCCCTTTCCTTCCTTCTTTCGGTCTCTCTTCTCCCTCTCCTATTCCTCCTCTTGCTCCTCTCCCTCTTCTTATCTCATCTCTGTCTATCCTCGTTTCTTCTTCTCCTCTCCCTATTTCTTCTCTCTTTTCCCTCTTCCTCTTTTATTCTCATTTCTCTTTTCTTCCCATCTACTCTCTTTTCTTGTCTCCCTCTCCCTCTCTTCTTCGCTGGCTCTCGATTTTCTCTTCTCTCCCTCCTACCTTTCTTATCCCTCTCCATTCTCTTCCTTCCCTCCACATGCCCTCTACAACTCTGCATCTTCCTCTCTTCCTTCTCTTCTCCCTCCTTATCCACCTCCTTCTTTCAACCCTTCTCCATTTCTTCAAGACATTTTCAATACGTTAACATCATGTCCCTTATCAGTCCTTCACATTTAACATCTTCTTCCAATCCCTTTCAAAAGCCTTTCCTAGAATCCTTGTAAATATAAGACAACTGGCATTTCTTTCCTTCTTGTTCTTCTTATCATTAATATTCTTTTTCTTCGTAATATTAGTGATCGACCGTATGACCTTTCCGACCCTAACAAACTAATTTCTTAAGTTTCTTTGTAACAGTCTTTCATAACACATAATTTAGTGTCTAGCTAAAGGTCTTGATTTCCTGTGTGTGTGTGTGTGTGTGTGTGTGTGTGTGTGTGTGTGTGCTGCCAGCTTGCGTAACCTTTTCTTGGGGCATTCAGGGACCAGAGTTGCCAAGTGGAGATGAAACGCCTCCCCGGGTGGTTGCAGGAGACGAGAGTTGCTTCGCCCATTCAGAATCAATCGATCAATTAGTGCTTCGTTCCTGGCTTCAGTGTTCCTTCAGTGCTTCGTTGTCAAGGCTCGAAGCGGGTGGCGGCAGGATATATTGCGTAAGCCAGAGAGAGAGAGAGAGAGATGGTGGGTGTTTAAGTTAAGTTTTTCACGTTCTTTTCACATCCTTTCTTAAATCCTTGTTGTCTGAGGTCATCACTAAACTGAATACAAGAAGAAGAAGAAGAAGAAGAAGAAGAGGACGAGGAGGAGTAGGAGGAGGCAGAAGAATTAGAACAAAAAACAGGATGAAAAGAAAGCGAAGAACAAGAAGACGATAGGGATGAAAAAGGAGAAATGAAGAAGAAATATAAGAAAGAAGAAGTGGTAGACGTAGTTGAAGAAGGAGAACAACAACAACAACAACAACAACAACAAAACCACAACCTACAACCTTTCCAAACCTCAAGACACTTTCCCTTTAATATAAAAAAACGAAAGTTAAGAAAAAAAAGCATCAGACAAACGATAGGATACCAAACCACACACTTCCTGCTTAGAGGCGATAAGAAGGGAGAGAGGGGGAGAGGGAGGGAGAGGGAGGAAGGGAGGGAGGGAGGGAGAGAGGGAGGGATTTACCTGTCCAATACCTGATCACTTCCTCATATAAAGTATCAGTAACCCCCCACCCCACCTCTCTCTCTCTCTCTCTCTCTCTCTCTCTCTCTCTCTCTCTCTCTCTCAAGATCTAAGGAGCCGCCGTGACTTATTAAAAAAAAAAAGTGTTAAGACGAAATGATGTGTGTGTGTGTGTGTGTGTGTGTGTGTGTGTGTGTGTGTGTGTGTGTGTGTGTGCTTAAATTAGAAGGTAAATATGGCTGAACAAATACAAAACAAGAAAACAGAGAGAGAGAGAGAGAGAGAGAGAGAGAGAGAGAGAGAGAGAGAGAGAGAGAGAGAGAGAGAGAGAGAGAGAGAGAGAGAGAATAAAGTAAAATAAATTACACAAATAAAAAAAAAAATACATCTGATATATAATAGATAATACAGTTAAGAAAGAAAGAAAGAAAGAAAGAAAGATGAAAGAAAGAAAAACAGGATAATCTGTAGCGTGATAAACACACACACACACACACACACACACACACACGAACACGAACACGCAACTACTAGTGTTTCGTAAAAGATCCGATTCGTAACACATACTTAGAGGGATTAATGGAAAACTTGGGCTCACATTACAGGAGGAGGAGGAGGAGGAGGAGGAGGAGAGGAGCATGGAGAACAAGTATAAGGAGGGAGGCAAAAAGAAGCTAACCCACAGACACGCGTTAAGTCGATACTCCCATTGATGTTACACGGTTAGATGAGCCTTACGGATGCTGCGGAGGGCGTGAGATGAGGGAGATGAGTGGAGATGAGGGAGATGAGTCACTGGAGTCTCCATTCTGAGCCCCGACATCCGGCCATTAGCATTAAGGGTGAAAATACTTGTCCTTAGTATGCTTCATTTTCCTTAGTGACGTGATGTGCGCTCTCTCTCTCTCTCTCTCTCTCTCTCTCTCTCTCTCTCTCTCTCTCTCTCTCTCTCTCTCTCTCTCTCTCTCTCTCTCTCTCTCAGCGTGTTTGTTGCTCTGACTTTCACAGTTCAGTGGATATGTTGAGGAGGAGGAGGAGGAGGAGAAGTAGGAGGAGGAGGAGGAGGAGGAGGAGGAGGAGGAGGAGGAAAAGTAGGAGGAGGAGGAGGAGGAGGAGGAAAAGTAGGAGGAGGAGGAGGAGGAGGAGGAAAAGTAGGAGGAGGAGGAGGAGGAGGAGGAGGAGGAGGAGGAGGAGAACTACAGATAAATGAGAATACAATTTGTTGAAGAAAATGTAAATAAATAAGACGGATTAAAAAAAGAAAGAAAAAGAAACATTACATTTGTCTTTATCAGTAAAACACAATGACAGAAAAAAATGAAAAAAAACAAACCAAACTAAAACAAGAAGAAAAACACAAACAAAACAAAGAACGAAAAAAAAAAACAATAAATCACTAGAGAACAAAAATAAAAAATAAAAATAAACATTACATTTGTCTATCAGTGAGAGAACACAATGACAGAAAAAAAAGAAAAACAAAAACACTAAAACAAAAAGAAAATAAACAAACACAAACAAAACAAAGAACGAAAAAAAAACAATAAATCACTAGAGAAAAAAAAACACACAGGTAACTTTTTTTCCCTTTTTTTCCTGCTTGCCACGATTCATTACCTGGAGTCCTTTTTTTTATTCATTTTCCCTCCGTATCAACCCCCCCCCCTTACTCCCTCTCCCTCTCCCCTTACCCCCTTACCTCCCTTCCTCCTCCTTCCCCCTTCTTTCCTTAACATCCCTTACTTTCCCTTTCTCCCTTCCATCTCCCCCTCCCCATCCCTCCCTAACCTTCCTTTACCTTTCCTTACCCCTCCTTCCCCTAACCTCCCTTTCTCCCCTTTATCTCCTCCCCTTCCCCCTACCTTTCCCTAACCTCCCTTTTTCCCCTTCATCTCCTCCCCTTCCCTCCCTAACCTTCCCTCACCTCCCCTTACTCCTCCTTCCCCTATCTTTCCCTGACCTCCCTTACCTTCATTTCTCCCCTCCATCTCCCACTCCCCTTCCCTCCCTCACCTTCACCTACCTGCCCTTCCCCCTCCTTCCCCTATCTTTCCCTCTTCCCTTTCTCCCCTCCATCTCCCCCTCCATTTTCCTCCTTACCCTCGTTGTCTCCCCTTAACCCCTGCTTCCTCCCCTAACCTTCCTTACCTTCCCTCCTTACCCTCCCCTTACCCCCTTCCTCCTCCTCTTCCCCTCCTCCTCCCTAACCTAACCTAACCTCCCCTGCAAATTTGTCTCTGCAGTTCCTCGTATTCTTTTTTCACCCAACCCAACCCTACCTCAATCCACCCCTCCCCTCTTCTCCCCTTAAGCCCCCCTCCCCTTAACCCTCCTCCTTCCCCCATACGACCTACACCCTCTCCTAACCCTTCCCTATACAGTACCCCCTTCGTCTACCCCCTTATCCTTCCTATTCACTAACTTTTCACTCCCTCCCCCTCGCACCCTCCTCCCCCCTCTCGTAGTCGGCGTGAAAGCGTGTGATTTTAACCTCATTTGAATACACTGGAGCATTCGCCACCTCGCCTCCCGATGAATATGCATTAGCGCTGAAGTTTATTAGTACAGGAACGTAGCGACGACGAGGACCCGGCCAGACTTTTGCATTACCGCCACCACCACCCCCACCCCCCCCACCACCACCCCCCCCACCACCACCACCACCGCCATTACAACACCACAACGCCACCGATACTACTGTTGCTCCTCCTCCTCCTCCTACTACTACTACTACTACTACTACTATTACTACAGTGGTTCTTTGCGGGAGTGTTGGTATAAAGGTTTTGTTGTTGATGTTTTTTTTTTTTTAACAACAAAGGAGACAGCTCAAGGGCACACAAAAAAAGGAAACAATAATAAAAAAAAGCCCGCTACTCGCTGCTCCTAAAAAAAAGAGAATCAAAAGAGGTGGCTGCAAGAGAGGTCAATTTCGGCTACTACTACTACTACTACTACTACTACTACTATTATTTCTTCTCTAGTTTATTCCCACTAACTCCTTTCATATTCCACTATTCGCCTTTCTTTATTTTTTTTCTATACCCATTTTCCTCCTCTTCGTAATCATTTCATTTTCCTGTTTTCCTTTCTCTCTCTCTACTTTTGTTTCGTTTTTACCTCTTTTTTTAATATTTTTCCTGTCAGTTTTAATTAATTCCTTTTCCTTCTACTTTTCGCCTTCCTTTATTTCATTTTTTTTCTATACCCATTTTCCTCCTCTTCGTAATCAGTTTATTTTCCTGTTTTCCTTTTTCTCTCTCTACTTCTCTTTCGTTTTTACCTCCTTTTTTATTTATTTTTGCAGTCAGTTTTAATTCATCCCTTTTCCATCTACTTTTTTTTCTCCTCTCAACACTATCTTCTTCCTCATCTGCTTTTTTTCCCCTTCTTCCTCTCCCTCCCTTACCTATCCCAGCCCACACTCTTCCTTTCTCACCCTCCCTCCTCCTCTTCCTCCTCCTCCTCCTCCTCTTCCTCCTCCTCCTCGTCTCAAAGAAGGAAGAGAGGGATGGACAAACAGTGCGGTGGATTACGCTACACTCTGCGGTGGATTTGAAATAAGTGACAGGATGGGAAAGGAAGGGAAGGGAAGGGAAGGGAAAGAGGAGGGAAAGGGGGCGACACGGGGATTAGGTAGGGAGGATGTGGTGGAGGTGGGGGACGTTAAAAAAAAAAAAAATAATAATAATAATAAAAAAAAAAGTTAATGTATTCAGAATGACATTGAAATATGGATAAATGAGATAAGAAAACACAGGATACGTAAAAATAGACATGATAAACGAAAGAACACAAAGCAATTGATGTAACTTATATGGAAATGACAAAGAGGACGAGGAGGACGAGGAGGAGGAGGAGGAAGAGGAGGAGGAGGAGGAGGGTAAAAGGAGAGGGTACATTTGTGTGGGTGAAGGGATTATGGGTACGGAGGAGGAGGAGGAGGAGGAGGAGGAGGAGGAAAAATAAGACACGTTAAAAGAGAATTAAGACCAGACAAAACAAAACAAAGAGAAATGGAAGACGAGGAGGAGAAGAAAGAAGAGGAGGAAGAGGAGGAGGAAGAGGAGGAGGAGGAGCCATATTTAGATAGTGACTGTGATAGGCCCTTTGCCACGATCACTATCGCGAATTTTGAGGAACAGAAGAGAAAAGGGAAAGTGAAAAAATAGTGAAAATGAAAGTGAGTGTGACCGAGGCGAGGTGGATGGACTGAAAATGAGATGATGGTGATGATGATGACGAACACGCTAATGGATAATGAAAACTACAAATATGAACACAGGAAAATGACGTCATGAAGGTGATAATGAATAGATAATGATGAAAAAGTTAAGAAAAAAGAAATGTAAATGATGGTGATGATTGTGATGTTTGTGATAGTGAAGATGATGGTGATGATGGTGGTGAGAGTGATGTTCGTGATAGTGAAGAGAATGGTGATGATATTGGTGGTGATGGTGATGATAGTGATGTTTGTGATAGTGAAGAGAATGGTGATGATGGTATTGGTGGTGATGGTGATGATGATAGTGATGTTTGTGATAGTGAAGAGACTGGTGATGGTGATGATGGTGGTGATGGTGGTGTTGACAGTAACGTTTGTGATTGTGAAGATGATGGTGATGATATTGGTGGTGATGGTGATGATGGTGATGAAGATGGTGATAATAGTGATGATTCAGGACACTTTCTTGGACGGGGTTTTACAATTTCCTTTGTTTGTTTGTCTATCTCTCGGAGGCCACGTGAGTCTATTGGTATTTCCTTCCATCTCCTCCTCCTCCTCCTCCTCCTCCTCCTCCTCCTCCTCCTCCTCCTCCTCCTCCTCCTCCACCTCCTCTCTTTCTCTGTGTTTTCTCTTGTCATCTTGTATTTATTTTAACATATTACAACATATCATTTTTGTTATCATTATTATTATTATTATTATTATTATTATTATTATTATTACTATTATTATCAAGTTTTCATATTACGTCATTTATTATTTTTTTCTACTCATTCTTTTTCTGCTGTATTATTTTTTTCTTTCTTTCTGTACAACATTTAGTTTTCCTCCTCCTCCTCCTCTTCTTCCTCTTTTTCCTCCTCCTCCTCCTCCCCTCCCCGCCACGGTTCTCACATTTCTATAACTCCTTCAAATCCTTCCTCCCCTCTCTCCCTTCCTCCCCTCTCCCTCCCTTTCACTCCTCTTACTTTCAATATTCCTTCCACTACCATCAATATGCACTTTTCTTTTCCTCTTCTTCCTCCTCCTCCTCCTCCAATCACACACCTTTCCTCCTCCAATCAGTGGTTACCTGAGAGCCGTACAGATTTTCCTACCTTTCCCACGCTCTTTCTCTCCTCACCTGCCAAGTCAGAGTCAACCCTTCCCCTGCCTTCCTTTCCTTGCCTTTCCTTCCCTTTCCTTTCTGTTTTCCTGCTTCTTTTTCCTTCATTTTCTTCCCTTTCTCTTCCTGTTTCCTTTTCCTTCCCTTTCCTTTCTCTTTTCCTGCTTCCCTTTCCTTAATTTCCTTCCCTTTTCTTTCCTTTCCTTTCTCTTCCTGCTTCATTTTCCTTCCTTTCCTTTCCTCTCTCTCTCTCTCTCTCTCTCTCTCTCTCTCTCTCTCTCTCTCTCTCTCTCTCTCTCTCTCTCTCTCTCTCTCTCTCTCTCTCTCTCTCCGTCTTCCTTTCCATCCTTTCCATCATTCTTCTTTTGTTCTGCCTCTCTTCTCCTTCTCATCCCATCTCTCTCTTTTCCCATCACTTCCTCTTCCTCTATCTCCCTCTTACTGTCTCTCTCTCCCTCCTCCCTCCCCAGGCCGATAAGGAGCACTATGCATTCCTCGGCCACAATACACTCGCCCTAACGTGCCTGTTACGGAGACAATGCCGCGATAAGTGAGTGCCGTTAAGTCGCTGCTGCTCGCTGTCACCCGCTCTCCGACACTCCATTCCCCGCGCGCACACTCTCTCTCTCTCTCTCTCTCTCTCTCTCTCTCTCTCTCTCTCTCTCTCTGTCTTCCTTTCCATCTTTCATTCAACCATTCTCCTTTTGTACCGTCTTTCTCTTTTTCTGTATCTCACAACTAGGTAAATACACACACACACACACACACACACACACACACACACACACACACACACTCGGACTGAATGTATGAATAAAGTGGAGGAGAGAAAAGGAGGGAGAGAAGAAGGAAGGGGAGTGAGGTAAAAAAAAAAGAAGGAAAAGGAAGAAATACAACAGGTAGACAGATTTTGACCTTTTTTTTCCTTTATATACTAATTCGTTACTAATTCTTTCATCTTCTTTTTATTCATGTTTTATCCACGTCTTTTTCACTATCTCTCCTTTCTTCACGTTTTCCTTCTCCTCTTCGTCTAATCTTTATCACCTCTTCTCTCCATTATCTTCCTCCTCTTCTTCTCCCCTTCATATCTCTTATCATTCTCTTCCTTCCTATCATTTTCACACCTTTCCTACTTCTCCTATTCTTCCTCTTCACTTTCTATCCCTTCCATATTTCACCTTCCCTCCTCCTCCTCCTCTTCTTCTCCCCTTCATATCTCTTATCATTCTTTTCCTTCCTATCATTTTCACACCTTTCCTACTTCTCCTATTCTTCCTCTTCACTTCAACTTCCCTCCTCCTCCTCCTCCTCCTCCTCCTCCTCCTCCTCCTGGAACATACGAGCGAGGATAAACGAGCCGTGTAAACTCTCGTAGGCGCAGATTACGAGTTTGTGTTGATTCCTTTGTAAATACGAGCGCACGAGAAAGGACTCTGAGTTACCTGACTACTAATAAAGACCGCCAGGTGAGGTACGGGGGCCATGGCTCACCTGCACACCTGTAATAGACCTGAGATAAACACCTGGACAGAGAGAGAGAGAGAGAGAGAGAGAGAGAGAGAGAGAGAGAGAGAGAGAGAAGGGGGGGGGGGTACATCAGGGAGGCAGCCAGCAAAATCAACAAAGAGATAAGAGAAAAGTGGATGAAACCTACAATCACGTGTGGATAGCCCTGCGGGTGGAGGAGGAGGAGGAGGAGGAGGAGTGGAGTGGGTATCAACAAGGTAAGGTGGATGAGGGCTGCCCACGATACCCTCCCTTCCCCTTCCTCCCTTCTCTCCACATCAAGGGAAGGGAAGGGGAGGGATGGTGACGGAACACAAGTGGAAAAGTAGCTATGGTGTGGAGCCTAAAAATAGATTGAGGGAGAGAGAGAGGGAGGGAGAGAAGGAGGGAAGGGTAGAGAACATGGAGGCAAAAAAAGGGTATAGGAAGGAGAGAAGGAGGGTATGTAGAGGGAAGGAAGGATGGAGGGAAGGAGGGAGAGTGGAGAACAGGGAGGGAAAAAGGGGGTTAAGAAAAGAGGGAGTAAAGGGAAGAGAGAGGAAGAAATGGAAGGAAATGGGAGAAGGGTATGAGAGGGAAGGAGGAATAATGACAGATAAAGGAAGATAGGAATAAGGAGAAAGGAAAGAAAGGAGGAGAAGAGGATGTGGAGAAAGAGGAGGAAAGGAAGAAAAGATGGAAGAATGAATGAAGGAATAGAAGAAGGAGAAGAGAAGGAGCAGGAGGATGAAGTGGAGGAAGAGAAAGATAGGGAAGAAGGGAAGGGATGAAAGAAGTGGAGGAGTTGAGGAAGAAAAAATAATAGATAGAAAGGAGAGGAAGATGAAGTGGAGGATTTAAAAGATGGATGGAGGGGAGGGGCAGAAGTGGAGGGAAGGGTGGAGAGGTGGAGGAAAGGGGTGGAGAGACAGTTCTTAATCACCAGGACAATAAATGGAAGTTCTGAGTCACTATTCATGTATAAACAGAGGTCACGTTCTCTCTCTCTCTCTCTCTCTCTCTCTCTCTCTCTCTCTCTCTCTCTCTCTCTCTCTCTCCGCCATCTGCTGTCTCAATTTAAACCATTATTTGCGTCCTTTTCCAACTAAAATAAATTGCATCCATTATTTTCTACTCATTCCTTTTCTTTTTTTATTCTTTTTTATATATATATTTAACGACTTTTATTTTCTTCGTGTGTGTGTGTGTGTGTGTGTGTGTGTGTGTGTGTGTGTGTGTGTGTGTGTGTGTGTGTGTGATACTTTGTCGCTCTTGCATAAGTTAAGTAATTCTACAAACTCCTTCTTATTCATCTTTCTTCATAATTATTTCCTACTGTTCTTCTTTACTCTTCTTTACTCTTCTTCATCTTCTTTGTTTACTTGATCTTCCATTTAACATCTCTCCCTTTCCTCTTACTCCTCTTCCTCTTCCTCTTCCTCCTCTTCATGACTCTTATCCATTCCTCCTCAATTTACTCATCATCCTTGTTCATCCTCACCAGTTTTTGTCACACTTATCCTCCTCCTCCTCCTCCTCCTCCTCCTCCTCCTCCTCCGCCACCTACACTCAATCGCCTTCCTTCTCGTTTTTTGTGTGGGTGACTAACTCGGTCAATTGGGTCAATCTGTTAAGTCTGCACCACCACCACCATCACCACCATCACCACCACCCAACACCACCAGTCAACACCATTACCACTGATCACATTCACCACCACTACCACTAACACCTCCCTACCATCACCACTACTTTCACCACCACCCTCAACACCACTACTGATCACCACCACCACCACCATCACTACTACACCGAACGTATCATCACCACCACCATAATCACTACCACGCAACCACACTGGGAATTACCTCTTATGATGTCACCACCACCATCATCATCACCACTTCCACTAGTCAACACCACCTCCACCACCACCACTAGTAGACACCACCTATTCCACATCACTCAACACCACCTGCAACACCATCACCACCACCAATCACCACCATCTTCAACAACACTATCTATAAATCGATGTCATTCAGAGAGATACTAATCATTAACCATCACCATTATCACCATCATTATCACCAAAATCACCTCCATTACTTCACCACCACTGAGCCAAGACACACACACACACACACACACACGTACACACACAAACATACGCACACCACCACCACCACCACCACCACCTCGCTATCACCATCTGTAACTGTTTCGTGCTTTCAACTTTTGCCTAAATTATCAACAGAAAAAAAGGTGATAATTAAGTGTTTATCAGGTGAGTCAAAGCAAATATTTAGTCTGGTTTAATCTGATCTTAATTACTTTCTATATCAGTCTTAATGCTCCTCCTTCTTCTCCTCCTCCTCCTCTTCTTCCTCCTCCTCCTCCTCTTCCTCTTCCAAGAAACAATGCAAGTCTCAAGGAGCGCCTGACATATTGAAATGGTTAAAACACTCATAATTCTTAGGAGGAAAAAAGTTAAGTGCATTATTTTTATTTTTTGTGCGTGTTAAAGCGAGAGCGAGCGAGCGAGAGAGAGAGAGAGAGAGAGAGAGAGAGATTCATTACCTTCATTCTTCCTGGTTCAAGAATAACCCTTCGTCTCAACCTCACTGTCAGCTGATTCTACAACAACAACAACCACAACAACAACAGCAACAACAACAACAACTACTACAGCCACTAATTTACGCTTGACAATGCTTTCCTCTATTCCCACAACCTCCTCTTCCTCCTCCTCCTCCTCCTCCTCCTCCATGACCACCCTTCCTTCCCTCTGTCCTTTCTTCCTTCATAAATGTCTGAGAAATTTGAATATGCCAGTGGAAAGGGAAGTCATATATTACGCCCTCCATCTCTCCTTCCCTCCCTTCCTCCATCATACAGGGAGAGGGAGGGAGGGAAGGGAGAGTAAGGAGGAATGTAACTCAGGGCACAGAGGGAATTGTGGGAGAGAGAAAAAGGGGGTGAGGGGAATGTGTGTGTCTGTGTGTGCGTGTCTGGCAAGGGGAAAGGGTTGATGGAGGAGAGGAAAGGGAGAGAGGGAGGGAAGGGAAGGGAGGGAAATGAAGGTGAATGTGAGGGGAAAGAAAGGAAGAGTATGGTAGAGATAAGGGTAATGCTATGAGATAAGAGAGAGAGAGAGAGAGAGAGAGAGAGAGAGAGAGAGAGAGAGAGAGAGAGAGAGAGAGAGAGAGAGAGAATTTTTTTTCTTTCTCACGGTGCAAGTTTCGACCTGACATGATGTTTTGATTTCATTTTCCAAACAGAAGTTGACAAAAAATAAAACACGAAAGAAAAAGTAATAAAAAATAGTAAAAAAAGACGAAAAAAAAAGAAAATCCTACGACATGTTTACTCGATTTCTTTCTTTCTTTCTTTATTTGTTTGTTAGTGATTATTTACGTATACATGATTAGAGAGAGAGAGAGAGAGAGAGAGAGAGAGAGCGCAGAACGACAGTCTTTTCACACGTATTAAAATGTCTGTTCTTTTTTACTCTCCGTTGCTGAATCATTCATCCCCTCTTTCCCTCCTCCCCTCCCCCACCCCCACCCCCACCCCGCCAGTAGGCCTAGACAAACCTAAACACACCACAACGCACTCAAGACAAAGAATAATGTCGCGAGAGAGAGAGAGAGAGAGAGAGAGAGAGAGATAGAGAGAGAGAGAGAGAGTGTAACGTATTTCATCTTTTAGCGTGTCATTCGTAACACAATCCATCTTAGAATTAACCTCTCCCTCCTCTCTCTCTCTCTCCTCCGTGGGAAGCGTCCTCCTACACTTCTATGCTAATGAAGTGAGTCTTGGAGGTTTGAGAGAGAGCAGAGAACAGTGGCAGAGAGAGAGAGAGAGAGAGAGAGAGAGACAATATGGGAATGTTAATGACAGAGATGGATGGTGAGAGACGAGGAAGAGACGAAGAGAAGGAGATAATATGTAACAGAGGATAATAAACGAAAAAAATAATGGAAGTAACATGAGACGAAATTGAAAACATGCCCTTAAAAATATATATACCTTAAATTAGCCGCTGTCAGAAATATACATAGAAAAAAAAGGAGTAATGGAAACGAAGAGGAGATAATAAGAAATTGTAGATAATGAACGAAAAAAAAAATGAAAGCAATATAGGATGAAAACATTGAAAACTTACCTCAGAAAATACCTTAAATTAACAGTTGTCAGGATTATATATAAGAAAAAGACAAAATATATAAGAAATAGAGAAAAAGAACAAGAAAATATGGAAGAAATTGATAGATACTTAAATGACTTAGACCAGAAGAAAATAAAACATACTTAACAATTGAAAAAAAGAGGAAATGAACGAAACACATAATTAGAAAGAAAAAAAGAATAAAAAGAATAAAAAAAGATAACAGAGGAGACATACTGAAACTGACGCAAAAAAAATACAAAAAAAAAAAATACAAATACAGATACAAGGAAATACATAAAAGAAAGAAAGAAAGAAAAAAGGAAAGAAAAACAGAAATACAGAAAGAAAGAAAGAAAGAGAGAGAAGGTGAGAAATCAATACAAAAAATAGCAATAGGCGAACACAATGAGACGGATATATATGAAAACAGAAAACAAGCAGATTCTAAACAAAGCAAGAGTGAGTAAGGGCAAAAACAAGAGTGAGAGTGAGTAAGAGGGTGAGTCAGCGAGGGAGGGAGACATCGCTAAACAGGAGCAAGAGGAAGCACAATAAACAAGAGGAACAACCCAGCCAAGAGTGCCAAGAGGAAAGAGTAAAGAGGGAAGGAGGGAAGAGTAGAAAATGGAGGAATAGATGAAAGAGGGAAGGATGAATGAAGGAAAACATGGAAAACTAAACGAAGAGAAAGAAAGAGGAAGAGAAGAGGAGAAGAGGAAAGGGAGAAGAAATAAGAGGAAAACAATGCAAAATAAAAAAAGGAAGGAGAGAGGGAGAAGAAAGATGAAAAGGAGAAGATAGGGAGAGTAGATAATAAGAGGAAAGAAATAAGAAAAGGGAAGGAAAACAATGGGAAACGAAAACGAAAGACGAAAGGAGAGGAAAAAAGGGGAAAGTAGACAATAAGGGAAGGAAAACAATGGGAAACAAAACGAGGGAGAGAGAGAGAGAGGAGAGAAAGATAGAGAGGAGTGCCAAGAGTGCCTCGGAGTGCCGCATGCCCCGGAAGGAATATAATGGCAAGCCACTTACTTCTGCTGCTTCTTTAAGTGAGAGAGATGTGGCAGAGCTGAGTATCGAAGCTCCACGTACCTGGGGAAGAGAGGGGCAGGTGAGCACAGGTAAGGTCAGGTGAGTACAGGTGTTTGATTTTTTACTTATTTATTTATTTTTACGGTACAAGGAGCAACTCAAGGGCAACAAAAAGAAAGGGTAGGAAAGAAAGGCCCGCTAATC
>NW_026110828.1:332500-370000 GCF_024679095.1 Eriocheir sinensis
TGGGGGGAGGAGCTCGCTGGGGTCACGGGAAGCTGTCTACTGAAGCTCAATGTAAGGGGTGACAGGAGGGGTGAAGGGTGAGGGAGAGACAGGAGGAGGGTGAGAAGCGGAGGGAAGGGAGGAAAAAGGGCAAAAAGGGTTAAGGGAGGAGGAAAGAGAGACAGGACAGGTGGCCGTGGAGAGAACATGTGTTTTTCCCTCCTGAGAGAGAGAGAGGTAACACTCCCGGTAACTAATATTTCTTTTTCGTTTTTTGTTTTTGTTTATTTAATCTACGTGTGTGTGTGTGTGTGTGTGTGTGTGTGTGTGTGTGTGTGTGTGTGTGTGTGTGTGTGCAACAAATCTCCTTATCTTCAATTTTTCTTCCCTCCTCCTCCCCTCCTTCTCCTCCTCCTCCTCCTCCTTCTTCCAGTTTTTCCTCTTTTACTTCCTCTTCCTTCTATCTCCCTTCTTCTCTCCTCTTCCTCCTCTTCCTCCCCCATCCCTGTCTTCTTCCTCTTCCTCTTTCTCCCGTCCCTGCTTCTTCCTCCTCCTCCTTCTCCTCCTCCCCTCATTATCACTCTTTCTAGTCCTCCTCCTCCTTTCCACGCATCTTCCCCTCTTCCTACGACAACTATAACCCTTCCTCCTCCTCCTCCTCCTCCTCCTCCTCATAATATCTTTTCACCTCGCCGTAAAGATTAATCATAAGCTCGCAGAAGCATTGATGATAGTTTTAATTGCTAAACTTTGACCATTGGCATGTATGAGACGTGTTATTGACGCGTTCTGCCCTTGTAGACCCCCCTCCTCCTCCTCCTCCTCCTCCTCTTCTTCTTCCTCTGGTTCTAATCTTGTTTCCTTCCCTCCTTCCTCCTCTTCTTCCTCTATCTACTCTCCTTTCCTTCTCTTTTAACTTCATTTTTCTAGCCCTTCTTTCCTTTCCTCTCTTCGTCTTCCTGTCTCTCTTTCTCTCCTTCTCTCTCTCTCTCTTCCTCTTCCCCCTCCTTCTCCTTCTCCTCTTCCATTGTAGTGTAAAATGTTTGTCGCTTTTACATGGAGGAGGAGGAGGAAGGGGGTCGGCTTAGGATGGATGAAGGCGAGAAAGAGGGAAAGAGAACAAAATTGAAAACGAGGAGAAAGATGACGAAAAGGAGGAGGATGAGGAGGTAAGATTATACTTTTAAGCCCGGCAAGAAAAGATGATAAAAATAGGAATATAAAATCTGGGAGGATATGTATTTTTTTGCGAAGATGGGAATGATAAGGAGAGAGAGAGAGAGAGAGAGAGAGAGAGAGAGAGAGAGAGAGAGAGAGAGAGAGATAAAAAACCAGAAAAATTAAGGAGGAAAGGAAAGAAGGAAAGGAAAGGAAAAGAAAGGAAAAGGAAGAAGAAAATAAGAAAACCAAGAAAATTAAAGAAGAAAAATATCAGAACTGGAAGAACAAATACAAAAAAAAGGAAATAAACAGAAAGGAAAAAAAAGAGTATTGTATTTAAGAAAAGTAAAGAAAAAAAATCAGAATTGGCAGAACAAATACAAAAAAAAAAGGGAAATACATAGAAAGGAAAGAAAAAAAGAGTATTGTATCTATCCCATTCTTCATCACACACAATACAATAAGCCGCACACTATCTCTCT
Source organism: Eriocheir sinensis (assembly GCF_024679095.1). Lineage (NCBI taxonomy): Eukaryota > Metazoa > Arthropoda > Malacostraca > Decapoda > Varunidae > Eriocheir > Eriocheir sinensis. Next base: position 334,123 of record NW_026110828.1, read on the forward strand.
CTTATCTCTCCTCTCAGCCTTGACTCATCTCCACACTCTCTCACAATCTCCCCGCTAAGGATCATGACAGCTTCCTCGCCGTCACTTTCCTCACCATCGCCTTCCTGGAACCGTGAAGGCGAGGGACTGGAATTTCGCGAAGACCAGAGATTAAAGATTGATGCTGGCGGCGATGAGAGATTACGGAAAGAGCGACACAGAACTGATTTAAAGAGATGACTTAGGAGATCGACTTAAGGGGGGTGGATCCTTTTTTTTTTTTACAGTAAAGGAAGCATCTCAAGGGTAAAAAAAATGAGGAAAAAAACCGTTAATCACTGCCTTTATATATATGAGAAAGTATAGATGTTATGTATGTTTCTCAAAAAAAAAAATATGGTTTTCTTTTTTTGTTTATTTAGTATTGGTCACAAACGAACGCACACACATACACACAAACGGTACTTTTTTTTCGTTTGCTAGATTAATGATTCTGTTTGTTTATATTTTTTTCAATGTTTCTTTAAGATGTTTGTAATTTTCTGTTTTCCTCTTGTTTTTCCTCTTCACTTCATTTTGTTTTCCTCATTTTCTTCTCATTACTTTTGCCTCTTTCCCTTCTCCTTCCCCTCCTCCTCCTCTTCCTCTTTCTCCTTCAACTCTTCATCTTTCTCTCCCTTTCTCTCAGTCAAATCAGCCCCTCTCCTTTCTCTCCTTCCCTCCTCCTCCTCCTCTTTCTCCTATTCCTCTTCCTCCTTTAATCCATCTCTAGTGTAAACAAAAACAACAAAAAAAGGAAAAGATCACATATCCTCAACACCTCTCCTATGTCCATTCCCTCATCTATACTTTGCCCAACCCCTTTTCGGTGAGATGAAGGGGTTTGGATCCTGTTTCACGGGTTCCGATCCTAAAACACACAGGTTGATGAGCGGCCACGATAAGGGACTGAACCCTCCGCCCTTAGTCTCACCTCAGCCCCCCACCTCTCCCTGTTGATTTGACCTGTATCTGTGACTCTCTCTCTCTCTCTCTCTCTCTCTCTCTCTCTCTCTCTCTCTCTCTCTCTCTCTCTCTCTCTCTCTCTCTCTCTCTTCTTTCTGGTGCCTTCATTTCTGTGTTTCCATGTTTCTCTGTTTATTTTCTTGTAATTCTATTTTTATCTATTTTTTCTGTCCTGATACTCTCTCTCTCTCTCTCTCTCTCTCTCTCTCTCTCTCTCTCTCTCTCTCTCTCTCTCTCTCTCTCTCTCTCTCAGGTGCCATGACTCGCTTTAAATGATTCGTAAGTTTAATTTCTTTGATTTCGGAAACTCACGGTGATTCAGGCGTTTATATTTTTGGACAGTGATGTTGAGTCGTCTATACTTTCTCGTGTTTTTATGTGTGTTTTTGAGTCCATCGCCTTTTCATCTCTCTCCTCCTTATCTCTACCCTTCGTTTTATGCTCGGGATTATCTCTTCGCTTTCTGGTTCGTAATTTTTTTTTCTCCCTGAAGTGACTGGCGGGCGTTAAATATAGCTTAGAACCACTCAATATGACCTTCCTTCCATTTTCTTCTTACCACTATTCAGATATATTTTCTTCTTCATTGCTATACACGACCTCTTCAAACTCCTGTACAATGAATTCACTTAACACAGAGGACTTTTTTAACAGTAGAGGAAACAGTTAAAGGGCAAAAAAAAGGAAATAATAATGAATAAAAAAAAGCCCAGCGAATGAAACTAAATGAGATAAATGAAATGGATAGAAACGAAGAAAATGCAGCAAATAGATTGAAGCCGAGTACAATATTTTTATAGTCTTAATAAATTCAAATCAAGTAGAACGGAAATAAAGGAGCGAAAAATACAAATAAAATCAATAAAATAACAGAGAAATGCAACAATAGGAAGAGTATAGTCAATGTTACTCTTTCACAGTCTTCTAAAAGGAATCACTCACGCGGTCCAATACTTCAATCACGCGAAGAGAAAGAAAAGATTGACTAACACGAGAGAGAGAGAGAGAGAGAGAGAGGACAAAACGAGAGAGAGAGAGGAGAGAGAGGAGGAGGAGAAGGAGGAGGAGGAGGAGGAGGAAGGAAGGAGGTGAGGAGTGAAAGAAGCGTATGAGGAAAAGAGGAGGAAGAGGAAGAGGAGGAAGAGGAAGTGAAGTAATGAGGAAGACTAGAGAAGGAAGAAGAGAAAATGAAGAGAAACGAGACAAAAACAGAAAACAGAGAGAGAGAGAGATAGAGAGAGAGAGAGAGAGAGACTGACTCCACCCTCATGTTTTTTAGGTCTCCCCAATCATATCAATTATCTTCCTTGCCATCACTCAACACGACGACTCAGACCACCACCAGCCCCCTCTCTCTCTCTCTCTCTCTCTCTCTCTCTCTCTCTCTCTGGTGCAGCTCTCCGTCTCTCTCTCATCAAACCTTCCTTCTCCCATTCTTCATTTTTTTCTCTTCCTCCTCCTCCTCCTCCTCCAATTCCTTCTCTTCCCTTTACCCTCCCTCCTCCTCCTCCTCCTCCTCCTCCTCTTCCTCCTCCTCCCATCACCCGTCATGTACTTACTCATTTATATCTTTTAAACATACTGGGAGGGAGGAAGGGAGCGAAGGGAGGGAAGGGAGAGAAGGGAAGGAAAGTGTTTCATATTTCTCTCCCTCCCTCCCTCCTTCGTCTTAATTCTCCTCTCCTTTAATTTATTCTCCCTTTTTTTCTATTGATACCGACTCTCTCTCTCTCTCTCTCTCTCTCTCTCTCTCTCTCTCTCTCTCTCTCTCTCTCTCTACGCGTGTGATTATTATGTCTGTTGATGGTGACGTTGCGGCTTCTCTCTCTCTCTCTCTCTCTCTCTCTCTCTCTCTCTCTCTCTGCGGGTTGCCTATCATGCGGTAAAAGTATCAGAGGAGGAATGTGGAGGAGGAGGAGGAGGAGGAGGAGGAGGACAAAACAGTATGGAGAAGAGGGAGAGGGGAGTGAGGAGGAGGAGGAGGAGGAGGAGGGAAGGAAGAGGGGAGTGAAAGAAGCGTATGAGGAAAGAGGAGGAAGAGGAAGAGGAGGAAGAGGAGGAAGTGAAGTAATGAGAGGAAGACGAAGAGGAGGAAGAGAAAAATGAAGAGAAATGAGACAAAAAACGAAGAAAACAAGAGAGAGAGAGAGAGAGAGGGTTTCAATAACATCCCGCCCCCATTGAGTAGGATATCGGAGTCAACTTCAATCACTCCCTCGGTCAATCCTTCTCCTCCCTGATTGACTAAATTGCTCCGTCGGCTCATGTGGCGTCGGGGGCCTGTTTGTCGGGGGGTGGGGGGTGGGGGGGGGGGGGGGGAAGGGGCGTGGAGAGGGTTAAAAAGGATGTATAGGGTTTATATGGAGAAGGAAGGGGTTATATATAGAGATAGGGGGAGGGGAAAGGCTTGGGAGATATAGGGGGAGAGAGAGGAAGGGGTGGGAGAGAGAGAGAGAGAGAGAGAGAGAGAGAGAGAGGAGGTGGGGGGAGGGTAGGGAGAGAGAGGATAGGCTGGGGAGAGAGACAGATAGAAGGAAATATTAAAGACGCGAGGACGACGCGGGGAAGGGGTTATAGGTAGAGCGAGGCGGGGGAGGGAGAGAAAGAGAGAGGAAAGGGAGGGGAAGGGGAGGTGGAGGAAGGTGGTTAGGGAGAGGAGGAAGAAAGAAGAAAACATGGAGGAAAAGAGAAGAAAAGAAAGGAAGAAAAAGGAGAAAAAAATGAAGAGAGAATGAAGGAAAAAACAGTAGAATGGAAAGAGAAATGAAGAAAGGAAGAAAGTGAAAAAAAGTGATTCCGAGGGAAGAGAAAATGAAGGAGAATGAAGAAAAAGGGAAGAAAGGGAGGAAGAAAGGAGGAGAAGGGGAGAAGAAAAAGAAATATGTGAGGCGTTTATGTGTCTTGTTTATAGTAAGAAGACAAGGGAAGGGAGGAAGGGAGAGGAGGAGGAAGAAGGGTGGGAACCGAGGATGTGGGGTAGGACTAAAGAGAGAGGGAGGGAGGGAGAGGAGGAAGGATCAGATGAGGGAAGGATGGAGAGGAAAGGGTTAGGAGACTTTGACAAGGGGTGGGAAGGAGGGAGGAAGGGAGGGAAGGAGGGAGGAAGAGGGAGGGAAGGAGGGAGGGAGGGAAGGAGGGAGGGAGGGAAGGAAAGGAAGAGAAGGGTTAAAATGAGAAAAGATTAGCCACTGAATTAATAGAAAATGAAAAAAAAAGGGAGAAATAGGAATAAAGGAGGGAGAGTAAAGAGGGAGAAGAGGAAAAAGAGGAAAACGTGGAAGAAGAAAAGTTGATGAAAATGAAAACAGGAGGGAGAGGAAAGAGGGAGGAGAGGAAAAAGAGGAAAACGTGGAAGAAGAAAAGTTGAAGAAAATGAAAACAGGAGGAAGAAGAAACGATAACAAATTTGGAAGAGGAGAAAGAAGAAGAGGAGGGAGATGTGGAAGAGAGGAAGGAAGGGAAGAATGTGGAAGAAGAAAAGTGATGAAAATGAAAACAGGAGGATGAATAAAAAAAAAAAACATATGGAGGAGGAGAAAGAGGAAGAGGAAGAAGAGGAAGGAAGAAGGGAAATAATGAAAGAGAAGATAAATGAGAAAAAAAAGAGGAAGTGGAGTGGGATGTGGAGTATAAAGAAAAGTGGAACAGAAGAAAAGGAAAGTGGAAGAGAGTGAAAAGAGGGTGAGGAAAGAAAAAAAAATATAAAAGAAAAAAAAAGGAAAATGAACAGAATACGATAAAGCTGAGAAAATCGAGGGAAAGCAGATAAAAAGGAAGAGGAGGAGGAGGAAGAGGAAGAGGAGGAGGAGGAGGAGGAGGAAGGGTGTTTTCTAGTCCACGTCAGACGATCCAAAGAGACGTGACAATGTTATTCATATTTTCCGTATTGTTCCTCTCTCTCTCTCTCTCTCTCTCTCTCTCTCTCTCTCTCTCTCTCTCTCTCTCCACCACCATCCTTGTTACCACTCACCATTATCATCATTTACGCAATACCATCATCATCATCATCATCATTATTATAGGGGAGGGAGGGAAAGAAGAAGGGAGGAAGGAGGAATACGATGAAAGGAGAAGAAAAAAGGGAAATAGAAAAAAGAAGAGATAAAGATGAGATTTAAGAGTTAGGAAATAAGAGGAGGAGGAGGAGGAGGAGGAGAGAATTATAAGTAGTAGTAGTAGTAATAGTAGTAGTAGTAATAGTAGTAGTAGTAGTAGTAGTAATAGTTTCACCATCACAAACACCGCAAACTCACAGCTATCACCACCCTCAACACCATTATCATCACCACCACCCTCACCATCACCACCACCACCATCTCATCACCCATTATAAACCAACACATTTAGTCCAATCACCACCCTCACCATCACCACCACCCTCACCATCACCACCACCACCATCTCATCACCCATTATAAACCAACACATTTAGTCCAATCACCATCACCATCACCACCACCCTCACCATCACCACCATCTCATCACCCATTATAAACCAACACATTTAGTCCAATCACCATCACCATCACCACCATCATCAACTATACAAAAATACCACCACCATTATCACCATCACCACCACTTCCACCCTTCCTTCCTCTCCCTCTCCCTTCCCTCTCCCTCATCATTTCCCTTCTCTCTCTGAACACACACACACACACACACACACACACACACACACACACACAGACAGCCTTGACTTTCATCTTAACCATTTCAGCATCCCCAGCATCAGTCATCTCAGCTCATACCCTCCTACCCTGCCCCCTACCCCTTCCCTTGCCGCCCATACCCATTAAAACACCCCCATTCACCCTTAAACCACAATACATGGGGACTTGAGGGGTCGAAAAAAAGCTAAGGGTGATTTTTTAGTGTTTTTTGTTGTTTTTGTTTTTTGGGTGGATTCGGTTAGGTTGACATTTCGGTTCTTGGTGTCGTGGTGTGTCGTGATGTTGTTCTTTGTGGTGGTGTGTGGCAGCCTCGCATCCATAACCTCCCCATCCCTGGTAATGGACCCAACCCTTTTAATCTGGTGTCGGAAACGGCGTCAGTTGGCTTCATCTTCGCCTGAATTTCTCGGCCCAAGACTCGACGCGGCGGGGAGGCATTTTGCATTCTGGGAAGGGAGGGACAGAGGAAGGGAGGGAAGGAGGGAGGAATAGATGGAGGAAATGATAGTTTGGACAGATGGATGGATGAAATGGATAGTTGAAAATAAAAACAATAATAAAGAAAATAATAGAGAATGAGAAACAAGTTGTGCAAGAAGGAAAAAGAGAGAATGAAGGGAGGTTTAGGAGGAGGAAGAAGGCGGGAAAATAGAAAGAAGAGGATGGAAAGGAGGACAGAAAGGTGGTTAAAAAAGAGAAAGGGGAAAGAAAGTAAAGAGAAATAGCACAAAGAGACACACAAACCTTCCTTCCTCTCCTTCCCTCACTCCCACACGCACGCATTCTTACCCCACAACACGAGAGGAAGAAGGAACAAGAATGAGGGAAGAAGAAGTCAAGGCGTCGGGCAAGGATTCGAACACGGCCACTAATCCACCAATCGGCATCTTTTGTGGGTGAGCACTTTTTAAGAAACGCGATACAGGGCCGTGGCAGCGATGGGTGAGGGCTGGGGGGGGAGGTTATGGGTTGGGTTATGGTTGTTGAGGTTGGGTGATGTTACGGTAGGTTATAGGTTTTAGGCTGACTGGGTTGAGAGCATAGTTGAAGTTAGTTTGTGTTTGGTTGGGTTCAGATCGACTGGGTTTGGTGATGGTTGGGTGTTGGGAGGAGGCTTGCATAGGGCTGTGGAGGTTAGGTGGAGTTAGGGTATCTTTGAATAGGTTTTAGGTTGACTAGGTAAATATGGGCATAGCTTGAGTTAGTTTGAGCTTGGTTGGGTTGACATCGACTGGGTTTGGTGATGCTTGAGTGTTGGGAGGAGACTTGAATAGGGCTATGGAGGTTAGGTGGAGTTAGGGGTCTCTTAGAATAGGGTTAGCTGGGTGGTATAAATTAGGTAGGGTGTATGTAACCTCCTCTTCCTCCTCCTACTCTCCCCTCCTTCTTTTCCCTACTTCTCAATATCCTCTCCCTCCTCCTCTACCAAGTCCTATTGCTTTACCTCTCCACCCCTCTTCCTCCTCCTCCTCCTTATGCTAGAGTTTACCACTTCATAGTTTGCGTTAAGAAGAGGTTAAAGTTAGGTTAGGAAAAGTGTGGAAGGACTAAAGTATAATTAGATAAGACACTCGGTTGAGGATAGCGTTTCAGGTCAGGCCGAGGTTAGGTAAGCTAGAATAGACTTAGTGTTAATTAAAGTTTTAGACAAGTTGGACTAGGGTAAGTTTGAAGCTGATTAGGTTACATTAGTTGGGTTAGGATGCTGTTTCATTAGGTAAGGGCGGGGTTAGGATATGTAGTGTTAGATTAAACCAATAGGATTTGAATTCTGGGGGTTAAAACTGAGCCTACATAATCCTTTTCTGGGTGTTAAAACCGAGCCTACAATACCCTCGTCATTGTCATCCTCCTCTTCGGTATAGTCATCCTCCTCCTCATCCTTTATCACCCTTCTGAGGCTGCTTAATCACCCAATGTCACCGCTAACATGCCTCTCCCTCTCCCTCCCTTCCTCCCTCTCTCTCTCTCTCCCTGGCTTATGCAAAACGAGTCTCTCCATTTACACAGCATCGCCGAGGCTCAATAATTCACTTTTTCGACGCAAGATGGCGCCACTGGTATAGATCTTTCCTTTTCTCTATTTCTTGCTCTTCTTTCTCTTCCTATTCCTTCTTCTTCTTCTTCTATGGTTAAAACTTCTTCATTCCCCTTTCTGCCTTCTCCTTTTCTCTATCTCTTGCGCTTCTTTATCTTCCTCTTCTTCTTCTTCTTCTACTGTTAAAACTTCTTCATTCCCCTTTCTGCCTTCTCCTTTTCTCTATCTCTTGCGCTTCTTTATCTTCCTCTTCTTCTTCTTCTTCTACTGTTAAAACTTCTTCATTCCCCTTTCTCCTTTATTTTATTTTAATTTCTTCCTTTCTCGCTATCTTTTCTGTTCTTTCTCTTCTTCCTCCTCATCCTTCTTCTTTATCTACTTCTTTTTTCAATACTTCCTCATTCCCCCTTTCTTCTGTTTTCTTGTATTTCCTCTTCCTTGTTTATCATCTTTTCTTCTTATCCTCCTCCCCTTCTTCCTTCTTCCTCCTCCTCCTTCTTCTCATGTGTCTATAAATACCTCATCCTCCTGCACTTTGTCCTCCTCCTCCTCCTCCTCCTTCTCCACTTCCTTCTTCTAATCTTCCTCTCTCCCTCTTTCCCATACTTCTCAATATTCTCCTCTCCCACCCTCCTCCTCCTCCTCCCGCTCCTCCTCCTCCTCCTCCTCCTCGGCGTCTTCCCCTAGTTCGGGTTTTTATGGCGAAACACTAATGCAATATCATGATTCTCAGGCGGTCCGGGGAGACTTATCCGACGGAGTGTTAGTGTATTTGCATAGAGTGAGCCATATGTACTGCGCGGGATTCCTGGAGGTGATAAGGAGGAGGAGGAGGAGGAGGAGGTGGAATGGAGGAGGTTGGAGGATGCAAGTGAGAAAAAGACGAAAGAGGGGAAAAAATATGCTTAAGATTAGTTGGGAGAGGTTGTTGATGAGAGAGAGAGAGAGAGAGAGAGAGAGATCAAACGTGTCTCGGTCATGTATATACAGTTCCGTTTTCGTTTTCATTTTGTTGTGATAAGTTTCTTTACTCACATTTCACTCTTCCCTATTCCTCCCTCCTTCTCCTCCTCTTCCACTTCCTCCTCCTCACTCCTCACTCCTCTCACTCATCAATTCAATACCAGGTGTTAGGCTTGTGTATTCCTTCATTAGAATTGCTAATCGAAATTTTCACCTTTTGGGAATGAGGGAAGGGGGAAGGGGGAGGAGGCAAGGGGGTAGAGGGTGGGAGGGTGACTGTCCTGTTTTTGACTCCTCATCGCAAGGAAAGTTGGATATTCATTAATTTTCGTTGATTCCTTAATTCCGAACCCGGTCGAGAGATTGCATACTAATGGGTCGAACGAAGGACGGACGGACGAGAGGAAAAAAATAAGAGTAATGATGGAAACGGTTTTGATGACTCGTGCGGTGTTTGTGTTTGTGATGCTCTTTTGTTTTGCTTTTCCTGTGTTTGTGTGTTTGTGTTCTCATTAGTGAAGGTAAGGGCAAAAAATAAGGTGAAATAAATAAATAAAAGACAGGACAAAAAGAAAGAAAGAAGGAGGAACGAATGGTAGAAAGGAGTGAAAGAAAGAAACAAAGAAAGAAAAGATGAAAAAAACAATTAAAAGAAAGAAAAGATGAAGAAAAAAACAAGTGAAGGAAACAAAGAAAGAAATATGAAGAAAAAAAAAGTGAAAGAAAGTACAAAGCTGAAAAAATGAAAAAAAAAGAAAAGGAAAAGTTGAAAAATGGAAATAGAGAAAAAAAATATCTTAAAGTAATGTACTGATGAGAATTGTACCCTTATCTTTTTTGTGCGTAATAAAAATAAAAAAAAAAAAAACATTTATACTTTTAAGACCCTGAGACAAAAAAAAGGTAAAAATAAACAAAATAAATAAATACAAGTGGAGGATTAAAACTCTCTCTCTCTCTCTCTCTCTCTCTCTCTCTCTCTCTCTCTCTCTCTCTCTCTCTCTCTAAGGGCGTGGTTATGTTCCCCCAGAGAGCCTGACACACTTCGCCTGAGACAAACACTTCCTCTTCAGTCGATGCTTCAAGAGGACGTGTTTATGCTTTCCTCTTCCCTCTTTTTCCTCTTCCTTCTTTCCCCTTTTCCCTCCTTCCCGTCCTCTCTTTTTTCCCCTCTTCCCTTCTTTCTCTCCTTCCTCTTTCCTTTCTTCCTTCCTTCCCCTCTTCCCTTCTTTCTTTCCTCCCGTCTTTCCCCTCTTCCCTCCTTCCCCTCCTCTCTCTTTCCCCTCTTCCCTTCTTTCTCTCCTTCCTCTTTCCTTTCTTCCTTCCTTCTCTTCTTTCTTCTTTCCTCCTCTTCCTCTTCCTTCTCCTTCCCCTCGTCTGGCCTCTCTTTCTTTACGACTTGTTTTTTGTTTAATTACGGTCATTCGTGTTTTTTTTCTTTCTCTAATTCTCTGAGTCTATGTATTTCACTATATCGATCTGTCTAACTCTTAATTAATACGTTTTTTTGTTTGGTTAATCCTATTCGTTTTTTTTCTTTTTATCTATCTGAATTTATCTATCGATCTATAAATTCATCTATCTACTTCTATCGTCTCTAATTAGCTCGTGGTTGTACAGGTGACTACAGAAATCCAGGTAAGCGACAACTAATTAACTATCTTACCTATAATATTACCTGTATATACAATTTCACCTTTAACCTTCACCTGAACGGGTATTTCTTTGTTTACTCATATTTATCTTTATTATTCGTCAAGTTTTGATTTGAAGAACGAAAACAATAGAAGGAAAATATGATAAGTGGAGGAAAAGAAATGGTGAGGGAGATTAATGAGGAAAGGGAGGGAGGAGAGTAAGGGAAAGGAGGGAGGAGAGAGTGAGGGAAAGGGAGGAGAGAGAGTGAAGGAAAGGAGGGGAGGAGAGAGTGAGGGAAAGGGAGGAGAGAGAGTGAGGGGAAGGAGAGGAGAAGAGGGTGAGAGAAAGGAGGGAGGAGAGGGGTTGAGGGAAAGGAAGGGAGAAGAGAGAGCGAGAGAAAGGAAGGGAAAAGAGGGGTTGAGGTCATAAGGGTCAGATTGTCAGGTCACACAGTCCGTCTGCAACACATGATGACTAATAAACTTGAGCAGAATTTAATTTAGATGATTGCAAAGGTCTTAAAGTGGAGCCGACAGGGAAAACAACAACAACAACAGCAAGAAAAAAAAATAATGACAAGAACAACAGCGATCAGTAATTCAACAACGGCATTATTATTGAGTAACACATCATCTATAAATATCAACAAACAAACAAATAAACAAACATGAAAACACCACCGCCACCACCACCACCAACAATAACAACAACAACACACTAAAAAAAAAAATTACATCCTCAAACAACATATGGAAGTGGCGTGTGTGTGTGTGTGTGTGTGTGTGTGTGTGTGTGTGTGTGTGTGTGTGCCCCGCCCTCTCTCTACACCATACACGGACAGGTGACATCAACCTTATAACTGTGTCTTCATCAATATACCTCGCGGCCTCGCTAACCAGCACCGTGAAGGGAGGATTCACACATAAAGAAAGGCTAAAATAGGAGGCTCTTTAATTCCCTATTCTCCCGTTCCAAGCCCTTTCCTGTATACGAGTCTTCATGCGTCACTGTATAAGGGGAAAGGGATTATAGACGACATGAATTAAAGACAAAATGTGGTGATCAAATTTCCTTCAGATTCATATTCTATCTCTATATGTCTTAAGGGGATTGAGTATTCTATTGCAAGTTGTATTTGAGGTGGATTCAAATGACCTCTTTCTCTTCCTCATTCTTCTTCTCCACCCGTATCTCCTTCTCCTCCTCCTCCTCTCCATTCTGTATTATCTTTCCTCTGCTTTCTTTCCTTCGTTCGTCTCAAACCCAAACCTTTTGCTTAATAAGTCTGATAGCTCCTTCAATAAACGTCTAAAGGGAATCGAATATTAAAGAAAAACTAACATAAGACACTCGGAAACAATGGAATGGGATCTGACACAATGTACTCCTTCATATAAAGTCGAATCAAACACGTGTTTTTAGGAGATTCGAACACTAAATACAAATATCATAGTGAACGTGGAATCGTATTAGGCAGAAAATCATAAACGCTGGGACGCAATAAAGTAAATACCAGATCCTCCTCCTCTTCCTCTATAATTCCCATACATAAAGCAGAGTTGAATCCCTTTCCCTCAGCTCCTAGGGGGATCCAACACTCCATATTCACGTGCTTTCTCTAGGGACGAGTTTGTCATCGATTCTACCTATCTTCCTCCTCCTCCTCCTCCTCTTCTCCCTTCCCTTCCTATTCCAGCATTTAGTCTCCCTGTTGTTGGTCAGTTTTATTCTATTTCCATCTCCTCTTCCTCTTCCTCCTCCACTTCTCTTCTTCCTCTCTCTTTCCTCTTCCTGTATGTGGTCAGTTTTGCATCCTCCTCTTTCTCCTCCTGTTTTCCCTTCAATCTCCTCCTTCTCTTCCTCCTTCTTTATCTCCACTCGTATCTCCTCAACTTTTATCTCCTACTTTTCATTCTCCTTCCTTTCTATCTCCAACTCCCTTTCCTCCTCCTCCTCATTCTCCTCCACTTCCATCTCCTCCTTTTCTTCCCCTTTCTCCTTCTGCGGTTGGTCAGTTTCCTATCGTTTCAGCCCCTTAAAAATATTTCCACCATAACCTTTTAATTTTACGAGGAAGTGAATTTTCGTAGTTACAGAAGGAGAGGTGAAGGTGAAGGGGTTGGACCATACCTTTCCTGCACTATACCTGTACCTTACCTGGGCTCATTAGAACACAGGTAAACAAAGGTGAGAGAGAGAGAGAGAGAGAGAGAGAGAGAGTAATAAGAGAGGGTAGGTAGGAAGCACAGTAACGACCTCTAGTCTTGAGGGAAGCAAAGTACAGAGCGAGCAAGTGATTTATACCTGGGAGTTTAATCATGGCGGCCACCAGGTGCAGTTATTACAGGTAAGGGGGGGGAGGTATTTCTGTAATGTCCTTTCTACAACGTCTATGATTTTCCTTCCCATCCTTAACACACACACACACACACACACACACACACACACACACACACACACACACGGATTTTATGGCTGTCCCAAAATCAGTCACATATTCCCATTTCTCTCTCTCTCTCTCTCTCTCTCTCTCTCTCTCCTCTCCTTCCCTCCCTTCCACAATTTCTTCCTCCCTTCCTCCATCTGTCCATCTTGCTCTCCCTCCACTCATTCCTCCATCAATTCTTTTTTTCCGCTTTCTCCTCCATCTCTCCATATTTTCTCCAGCCTTCTCTCTCTCTCTCTCTCTCTCTCTCTCTCTCTCTCTCTCTCTCTCTCTCTCTCTCTCTCTCTCTCCACTGGACAATAGGAAGAGGGAGAGAATACCAGTAGTAGTAGTAGTAGTAGTAGTAGTAATAGTAATAGTAGTAGTAGTAGTAGTAGTAACAATAAGATAAAAAAGGAAAAGAGAAAGGAAAGGAGAAATAGAACTGGAGGAGGAGGTGAATCAGGAGGCAAAGAGGAAGAAGAGAAGGAAGAGGAGGAAAATATGAGAAAGACGAGGAAGAGGAAGCAGAGAAAAAAAAAAGAAGGAGGAGGAGAAGTAAATAAAGAGAGAAAGAGAGGAGGAAGATAGAGATTAAAAGAAGTTGTAGAATAGGAGGAAGAAGAGAAAAAGAAGTGAAGGAGGAGAAGTAGATGAAGATAAGGAGGCGAAGGAGAACATCAGGAAGAGGAAGAATAAGACGAGTAGGCGGAGGAGTAAGTAGATGAAGATAAGGAGGCGAAGGAGAACATCAGGAAGAAGAGGAAGAGGAGGAGGAGGAGGAGGCTTATGTTATGACAGAGGAGGGAGCCTGGAGCAAGGATCGGCACACTCGGTAATTTGGGTACCGTTGAAATATTATCGGTCCGGCCTCAGCGACTTGGATATATCGATGGCTGGGAGTAATGATCGTAAACCACACAGGGAACTCACTAATACCGCCAATCAACAAGGTATTCGCCCCCCTTAACCCCCTTACCCCCCTATTACCTGCCCTGTCACCTAACCTACCCACTGTCCCCTCCCCTTTACCTGGCTCAATCACATCACCTGTATACTCCTTTCTCTTACCCACCTGTATTACCACCTACACCTCACCTGTATACCCCTTTCTCTTACCTACCTGTATTACCACCTACCTCTTCCCCTTACCTGGATTAATTAACTCACCTGTACCCCTTTCTCTTACCTACCTGTACTACCCCTTACCTAACTGTCACCTCCTTCCTCACCTCCCCTTTACCAGCTCCCTTTGCCTTACCTATCCCCTCCCTCTTATATTCTCCTACCTATTTCTCTTCCCTCTTTCTTCCTCCCTTGCTTCACTTTTCCTCACTTAACCCTCTTCCCTTACCTTCCTGTACCCATCTCCTCTCCTCTTCCCCATATCTACTCTCAATCTCCCTCTCTCTCTCTCTCTCCCTTACCTTACCTGTACTACCTTCTCTCCCTACCTTCCCAATCCCCTCTAACACAGGTGAGGTAAGACAGGTGAGACAGGTAGGGAGAGGGGACGGATGGTGAGGGGAGGTAAAGAAGGTGGGGAGTTGAGGATAGATAGGCGGTGGGTAGGTGGGTAGGTGGGGGAGGGATTGGGGTAAGGCTGTGTGCTTAAGGTGATTGGCTGATTGTAGGGCAAGACCACCAATCATGCGCGTCGCCCCAGCCTCAGACAAATGACGATCGATTCCTCTAATGGTTGATTGAATTGCGTTTTGATAACCTTGAAGCGTTCGGGGAAGTACCACAAATTATGGGTTCTTTGAGGGCCGTGAAAACACACACATACACGTACACACAAAAACACACGCACACACACATGCGTTTATACTGGTTTAGGCCTATCAGTTTTATTTCTGTTTATTTTTTTCGTTTTATTCTCGTTTATTCGTTCCTCTTTTTACTCCCTTTTCTTCTTTTTTTTCTTTACTTGGAGATGTAAAGAAGAAAATGAGGTTATGCTTTTTTTTATTTTCTTCTCCTCAAACTGATTTTTTTTTTTTTTTAGTTATGAATAAAAGTATGAGGAAACTGTTTGTTGTTGTTGTTGTTGTTGTTGTTATTGGTTTCATTTCTCTGTAACTAGATTTCTGTTTAGTGTTCAAATCTCTCTCTCTCTCTCTCTCTCTCTCTCTCTCTCTCTCTCTCTCTCTCTCTCTCTCTCTCTGGACACACCACAACACCATCGTCAACACCACGACATTAATATTTATACACCACCACCACCACCATCACCACCACCATCACCATCACCACCACCACCACCACCATCACCACCACCACCACCACCACCATGTAAATGCTTCCTTGTCATCTCCACTACCCCTATCATCACCACCACCACCACCACCACCGCAACAGCTGCTCATCACCACCATCAACACCATCATCACCATCTACATCATCTGACTACCACCACCATCATCATCATCTCTGCTTCCTTTCATACCTGTCATCACCATCACCATCACCACCGAATTCATCACCATTATAGTATCACCAAAATCACCACCACCATCATCACCATCATCATCACTAACCACATCACCATTTCCATCACTATTATAATGCTTCTCTTCCTTATCATCATCATCATCATCATCATCATCATCATCATCATCATCATCATTATAATCATGTTTACTTCTTGCTTTTTTTATTATTTTTTTTATTCGTGTGTATTTTCTTATCTAATTTAAGGAAAGTGGATCTATTATGCTATACACGCTCTCTCTCTCTCTCTCTCTCTCTCTCTCTCTCTCTCTCTCTCTCTCTCTCTCTCGTGATTGTTGTTATTTTCCTCTATTTTATTCGTTTTTCCTCTTCCTCTCTCATACAACCCACCCTCTCTCTCTCTCTCTCTCTCTCTCTCTCTCTCTCTCTCTCTCTCTCTCTCTCTCTCTCTCTAAATGAGGTTACCAAGTTCAAGTAAAACCAACACGTCACTTCTCTTCATTTCTTTCACCTCATCACCCCGCTTCTCCCCCCTCCCCCCACGCACCCCTTAACACCCTACCGATGTAAACAGACCTAACCCTAACAAAGACAGGAATTTGGATGTTCTGGGGTACTTGTCACCACCACCACCATCACTATCATCACCATCATCACCATCACCACCAGACGCTATTCCTGCATCGTTAACTTACGCCCTCTTCTTCTGTATCCTCTTTTTTTTCCTCTCTTCTTCTCTCTCTTCTTCCTCCTCCTTCATCTCTTTTCCTGTACCAGTTACACTCCTCCTTTTCCTCCTCCTCCTCCTCCTCCATCCATCTTTTTTTCTCTCTCTCCTCTTCTTCCTCCTCCTCCATCTCTCGTCCTATGCCAGTCACCCTCCTCCTCCTCCTCCATTTCCTCCTACTTGTCCCTCTCCCTTCCCTTCCTCCCCGTCATTCTGTCCTCTTCTAATCAACTCCTCCTCCTCCTCTTCCCCCCCCTCCCCACACCCACGCCTCGCCATCTGCACCAAACAGCTGATCGCCCAAAAACACTCCCCTGCGCCCTGTGGTTAAATGGCAGGAATTTGTTGGAGGCGGAACGGCGGGCCTGATGTGACGCCCCTGCCTGCTGCGCCCTAGTTCGAACCCCCCCCGCACCCACCACCATCATTACCACCACCACCACCACCACCACCACTTCTACTACTTCCATTCCCTTCATTAAGACGACTCTCTTTCCACTACTACTACTACTACTACTACTACTACTATTACTACTACTATTATGTTCTATCCTACTTTCTTATCTTTCTCTGTCAATCATTCGCCTTTGTTTCCCACTTTCTCCTTTATTCTTTTCTACTCTGTTTATTCTTTATTATTTTTCTTTCTCTTTCTCCGTTTTTTTTTTCCTTCATCTTTTCTCTCTGTTGATTTCGTTACTCCTTTCACTTTTTTTTATCCTCCTCCTCTTCATCTTCCTCCTCCTCCTTCATGTCTCGCCTGTCCATCCTCACCTCATCTTCCTCCTCCTCCTCCTCCTCCGTTAATCTCCTCAAATCTATGATACTGCCTTCCCTCCGTCTCTCTCTTGCAACTCTCCTTTTCCTCCATTTTTGCATCTTTTCTCTCCATTTTTTTCCTCCATTGCTTCCCCCCCCCCCCCAACTTTCTCTTCCTCTTTTCTCTCCCTCCTCCTCCTCCTCCATCTTTATCATCTATCTTCCATGCATCTACTTCTTCATTTAACCAAAGAAAGTTAATTTGAAGTTCATGAGAGTGAGAAAGTTGAGAGAGAGAGAGAGAGAGAGAGAGAGAGAGAGAGAGAGAGAGAATGGGGGAGGGTGGGGCATACATTAGGAAAGGCCTTCGTACAACAGTGAACTAGTAATGACTTATAAATATGATGGTGATGATGGTGATTTAAATACGGTAATACGGGAGGAGGTGCAGGTGAGTGTGACAGGTGATGTGGCCCGTGCCTCACCTGTCCATACGCCACACCTGTAATCAGCGACACACGGCGAGGATGTCTTTGTTTCAGGCACAATGGAAGGGAAACTAATATATTTGTCATCATTGTTGCCTTATCTCTCTTTGACTTCCTCTCTCTCTCTCTCTCTCTCTCTCTCTCTCTCTCTCTCTCTCTCTCTCTCTCTCTCTCTCTCTCTCTCTCTCTCTAAAGGATGTCACTCGTGTATTTTTTTGCCACACACACACACACACACACACACACACACACACACACACACACACACACAAAGATACATAATACCTGTAATCAAAATTCAATAAAGGTGTGATGACTCGGCGTTCCATCACACAGGAGGAGGAGGAGGAGGAGGAGGAGGAGGAGGAGGAGAGGAAGGAGGAGGAGGTGGGAAACAAGGGAGGAAAAATAGGCGAGAGAGGGGGTGGAGGAGGGGGAGGAAGGAAGGGGAGGTAGGAAGGGGGGGAGGGGGGAGAGGATAGAGAATAGGAGGAAAGCTATGACACACACACACACACACACACACACACACACACACATACATAACACACTTCACCCAACAAAGAGAGAAAGAGAGGAAGGATGGGTGAGGGAGGGAGGGAGAGAGGGAGAGATGGGTCGAGGGGGGTGGGGGGGGGAGGGCGTCCCACAGAGGCCATAAATACACGTAATGCTAATTGAATAAAGACTCTAAAGACAATAGTACAGCATGACGGGGCCGTGCAAAGGGGTGTGGTTACCAGCGCACCACACACACACACACACACACACACACCAGCGTCCGCCCACCCCAAAAAGTTTCAATCGTTTCTCTTTCTTCTGTTTCTTCCGCGCCGTTTCGCTTCTCTTACCTGAGTGATCGTTTGCGCACAGGTGAGAGAGAGAGAGAGAGAGAGAGAGAGAGAGAGAGAGAGAGAGAGCACTGTGGTGACTTTTGCATATGGGAGAGGAGACGAGAGGGGAGGGGAGAGGTGGCGGAGAGGAAGTATGCTTATCAGAAGAGGGAGAGAGGGAGAGGGAGGGGGAGAGGGAGAGGGATGTTTTTACTTTCTCCCCTTTTCCTCTTTTCCTCCCATATCTCCTTCCTTCTATCCTTCACTCCCTCCTTTCCTTCCCTTCATCCCTTCTTTATTTCTTTCCTAATTCCTTGTTTTCTTCCATCTTTTCCTCTCTGCTTCTCTTTTTGTTTTTTCTCTTATCTCTTATCTTTCCTTTCCTCCATCACTCTTTTCATCCTTTTCCTCATCTTTCCTTCCCTCCTTTCCTCCTTTCTTTCCTTGTTTTATTTCCTTCCCTCTATCTATCTTTCCTTTCCCCATTTCTTTCTTCCTTCATTCCCTTCATCTTTCCTTCACTCATTCTCCGTTACCTCCTTCCTTTCCCTTCCCCTCTCCTCCTCCCCATTCCTTCCGTATCCTTCATCTTCCCCCTCCCACTTCCTCCCTCCCCCTCCCCCCCTTCACCGCCTGTACAGTTGAAATTTAATCTTTTGTTTGCTTGGCATCTCAAGTTCGGGATCGCTGTAATCACTCGTTTCCACCGCTGGGTTTGCTTTGGGCGCCCTCACGTAATAATGGCCGATTTTCCCGCCCTCAGAAAGAAAGGAAAAAAAGAAACGAAGTGAATGCAAGCTATTAATAAAGTAAGGAGTTTTGTGATTGAAGAGGAGGAGGATGTTTTTCGCGGGGTTACTTTCTTTCTATGCCTGCACCGTGACAAGCTTGGCCCGACCACCAGGCCCCTGAAGAAAGCCTACCGGCGCTACAGGCGAAGACGTAAAAAAAAAAAAAAAAAAAAAAAAAAAAAAAAAAAACTATAGTTTTCAAAAGATGGAAGAAGAATACATTTGTCCCTTGGGTAATTTTTATATCCAAGAAACAAACAGAAAAAAAAGTAGAGTATATAATTTTAGCAAAACGTTTCACAGCATCGAAGGGAAATCAGAATGCTTTATGTAATTTAAAGTAATGTGCAATAGCTTGGGCCATTTTCCAATAGTTTCTTCTTTACAAACACAGCCTTATGTAAAGGAAAAATATAAGCAAATTCATTTTCCTCTTGCAATGCTCTTTCTGTTAACATTTATAAGCACGTGACCAAACTTTCCACAACACCTATAAATAACAGCTATAACTAATAATGTATCTAGATTTTCGTAACTCCACTAAAAACAAACTCAAGAACAATATTTTTCCGCTAATTCCGATTCTATTCCTGATCGCATTCCCAAGCCCTTCACCAACCTATCCACCAGCACGAAGGAGAAGCACTGGAACCCTCGCGTGAGTCTCCAGGTAGGATCAAAGACAAGACGGAGTACTCTGCGCGATCCTCCTTTGTTTGGTATTCAGACTTATCTTCCGATCTCTACAATTATTACGTCGTTTGTTAATAATTCATAGGGTCAAGGACAAACAGGACTATTTCGTGATACTGTGAGTGAGAGAGAGGGAGAGGGAGAGAAGACGAAAGGAAAGATGGAGGAAAAGGGTATTAAAAGAAGGAGATAAAGGACAGAACTAAAGGGACGGAATAATAGAATAGATAGATAGTCTGTCTGATAAGAAGATAGATAAAGAGATAATAGATAACCATATGCTTACAGGTAAAGAAATAAACGAAAACATGCATATGGAGATAGATAGAGAGATAGAGAGAGAGAGAGAGAGAGAGAGAGAGAGAGAGGACGAACTAAGTGTGTATGTGTGTGTGTGTGTGTGTGTGTGTGTGTGTGTGTGTGTGCGATGTTCTTTTGTTTTCTGCCGCGACGCTGCTCTGGCAACAATTACAAGTCGTTAATAAATGCCGCGATATGAGGGAAGGGAAGGAGAGAAGGGACACGGAGGGAAGGAGGGAGGGAAGGCGGGGCGTCCGGTTACTCCATCACAACCATGATTTATGAAGCACAGTGAATACCATCAGGCGGATGTGTAAAACGATGAATAATGGCGCGCGATGAATATTCATGCGGGAAGACGCGACGCGGATCATAAAAAAAGACAGAAAAAAAGATACAGAGAGAGAATGAGAGGGGGAGGGGGGGGGGGAAGGGGGGGAGGGAGGGCGAGAGGAAATGAACAGTGGAATGGGAGAATTACCCTAACGAGAGAGAGAGAGAGAGAGAGAGAGAGAGAGAGAGATAGAGAGACGAACAGGAAAACAGGAAAATATCAAGAACACCGAAATATTAATAGAGAGAGAGAGAGAGAGAGACGAACAGGAAAACAGGAAAATATCAAAAACACCGAAATATTAATTAGACAGACAGACAGACAGACAGAATGGTACATGACAGAGCGCGGTTAAGACAGACAGACAGACAGACAGACAGACAGACAAAATGGTGCAGGACAGAGCGCGGTACATAATAATTGTTTAGCTGGGTTTCGCCGTCTATAGTTCCTCATCAGCATGGCGGATTCAGGCATTTATACTTTCTCCGCCCCAGATAGCGAGCGACAGGCGGCATCGCTTTGTTTCATCTATGGCTTCATTTTGTCGGCTTTTTATTATTACGAGTTTTAGTGTCTCGCCTTACTCTCTCATTAGTGTTGTGCGTCACGCCGGAGAGGTGGAGGCGAGGTGGAGGTGAAGAGAGTTGGTTGGTGGAATGGGAGATGAGATGGATAAAGGATTGCATTGGAGAGAAGCTGGAGGTGGAGGTGAGGTGGAGGTGGAGGAAAGATGAGAAAGGGAAAAGTGGAGGAGATGGATAAAAGATTGCATTGGAGAGAAGCTGGAGGTGGAGGTGGAGAGAACAAGGTGGAGAGAGTTGGTGGTGGAATGGGAGATGAGGTGGAGGAAAGATGAGGAAGGGAGAGGTGGAGGAGATGGATAAAAGATTACACTGGAGAGAAGCTGGAGGTGAGAAAAGGAGATAAAGTGGAGGAGAGAAAGAGAGATGGTGGAGGAAGTGGAGATGACATGTATATAAGGGAAGAAATAGAGGAAATAGTTCAAGAAGTGGAGAAATGAAGAGGAGGTGAAATGGAGGAGGATATGAGGTGGAGATGAGGGAAAGAAGAGGTGGTGGAATAGGAGATGAGTTGGAGATGATGGGAGGAGAAGTAGAGGAGATGACAGACAAGGAAATGAAGAAGAGGAAACGTAGATGAGGTGAAAAGGAGATGAGGAGAAGGTGGAGGACGAGAAGATAAAGGAAAGGGGAGATGGAGGTGGAGTGGAGATGAGTGGAGGAGAAAGAAAAGGGAGGAAGAAGGGAGGAAGATAGTGAGGGTATGGAGAGAGAGAAAGGAGGTGGGAGGATGGGTGGAAGACATGGAGGAGGAGGAGGAGGAGGTAGAGGTGAAGGAGGAAGGGAGAGAGGAAGTGAAGGAGGAGGAGGAGGAGGTAAATGAGGAAAAAAGTTTGTGGTGATGAGTTTTAATGTCAACACTTCGCAATCACAGATGACGACACACACACACACACACACACACACACACACACACACACACACACACACACACACACACACTCTGCATTATCATCAAAGTCGAGATGATCTTCATCATCGTCATCACCTGCTTCGTCATTTCCGTCATCCATTTCTTTCTCTTCTTCTCTTTTCCTCCTTTTCTCTTCCTTTCTCACACGAATCTTCTTAATTTCCCTTCAAGTGAACAACCCTCATCTTCTTTTCCTCCTCAGTCTCTTTCCTCCTTTCCCTCCACGCTTTGGCAACTGGAGGAGGAGGAGGAGGAGGAGGAGGAGGAGGAAGAAGAATAGGAGGAGGAGGATTGTGAAGTCTAGCCGTGAGGAAAAAATGATAAACAAAAGGAAAAAGAAATAAAGGTGATGATGAGAAGACTGGATGAAGAAGAAGGGAAGAAGAAGGAAGAAGAAGGGAAGAAGAAGGAAGAAGAAGGGAAGAAGAGGAGGAGGAGTAAAAGAAAAAGGCGCATAAGTAAATAAAGGAGAACAAGATGAAGAAAACGGGAGGCGGTAAGGAGGAAGAGGAGGGAGGAAAAGGAGGTGAAGGAAGAAGAAGGGAAGAGGAAGAGGAGGAGGAGGAGTAAAAGAAAAAGGCGCATTAGTAAATAAACGAGAACAAGATGAAGAAAACGGGAGGCGGTAAAGAGGAGGAGGAGGAGGAAAAGGAGATGAAGGAAGAAGGAGGAAGGAGGAGGAAAGGAGGAGGCGCTGCATTGTGACAAGAAGTGATCCCTCCATGGTGAAAACAGGCTGCAGGAGGGAGGAAGGAGGGAAGGAGAGGGAAGGGGTGGTGGGGTGGGGGAGGTGTTACCGCCAATACAAACACAACTGTCATAAACGCAATTCGGTGAGACGTCCACTGTTGCCACGTCGTAGGATCGAGGGGGTGAGGAGGGGGGTGACAAGGGACATCTCAAGGCGCCCATTTCCGCGGGTAAAAACGGTAAAAAGCGAGCCGGAGCCGCGAAACAGGGGCGGATCAGAGGCAGACGAGCCGCAGGCCAGTCAAGGGAAGTGGAAACCATAAAACGTCGCCGGGCCTCAGAATGGCCAAAACTGTATCTGACGTCCTTTGTTTATTGCAGCGCGGCCAATGGCGGCGGCGGCGGGCAGCACTGACCAATGGGACGCCGCCGCGATGTGTCTCCAGCCAATCAGCGGACGGGCCGCCAGGAGGTCACGACGCCGCCAAAAATTCCTACAAGTTGAGAATTTCAATTTCGAAGTGAGTTACGAGCAAATAATTCCATTTAGCGACTGTGAGCGTGCCGCCGAACCGCGTCTTGGCAGGCGGAGGAAGGGCAGGAAGAAAGAGAGGGCGTGAGGGAGGCGGGGAAGAAGGAGGGCGTGAGGAGGGCGGGAAGAAGGAGGGCGTGAGGAGGGCAGGAAGAAGGAGAGGGCGTGAGGAGGGCGGGAAGGAGAGGAGGCGTGAGGGGGGCGAGGGCCAGGGAGGCAAAAGAGATAAAGAAAGGGATAAAGGATCATGAAGATGTCGTCAGCGTGAGGAAGAACAGGAACCTCATGAGGGAGGGAGGGAGAGAGAGGAGAGGGAGGAAGGTATAAAAAAGGAGCGGTGAGGGAAGAACAGGTGAGGAAGGAAGGAAGGAGAGGGTGAGGGCGGCGAGGGGGAGAGGAGGAAGGGGAGGGCAGGAGAGAGGGGAGGTGAGGGGGCGGCTGTTAACAGGCATGACATTGCATGACTCCATGAATCAGTATGGAGGTCAGGCCACCGAACAGCACAAACAGCCATTAAACAAGCCGTGGCGCCACCTCACTTGAGCCCCAGCAAGACCCAGACGCCCGCCACCACGCCAGGACTCTCGCCTCTGCAGCCGCAGGGCTTGGCAGCTTATGGGCGCCGCCGGCATCATCAATTCTATCTGGCGTGTTTTCAGGAAGACAAGAAGTGTTCTCGTTTTCATGAACTTGGAGGAGCGGAGGGCGGCGTCAGCTATCAGGGATCTGCGGTTGACGGAGGGAAGAAGGAAGGGAGAGGTGGAAGAAAGAGTGGAAGGAAAGGAGGACCATATAGGAGGATGGAATTGGGAGAAGAGTAAAGGAAGAGGAAGTTAGAGAAGGGGTGAAGGAAGGGAGGGAAGGAAGGGAGAGGTGGAAGAAATGGAAGGAGAGAAATGGGAGTATAGGAGAATGGAATTGGAAGGAGGAAGGAATAATCGGTAGGAGAGTAGAGGAGGAAGTTAGAGAAAGGGGGAGAAGGAAGGGAGGGAAGGGTAGGAGGAGTATCATGGAGGAAGGGAGAAGGGTGGGAGAGAAGAAAAGGAGAGAAAGGGAGAATAGAACGAAGGGGAAGAAGGAAGAAGCAGAAGAATGGAGGGAAGAGAAGAGAGACAGTAGGGAGGAAGGAGAAAGGAGGAAGGAAGGAAGAGAAGGAAGGTGGGAGGGAGGGAGGCAACATCTTGAGAAGTATGCAGGAGGAGAAGAAGAGGAAAAGAAGATAAAGAAGAAGAGGAGGAGAGAGAGAGGAGAGCAGGGGGTGAAGCATCATCAAAACTGTGCAGAGAGAAGAGAGAGCAGGGGGGTAGAGCATCATCAAAACTGTGCAGAAGAAGAGATAAGAAGATAAAGAAGAGGAGGAGGAGGAGGAGGAGGAGGAGAGAAACATCATCTTGAGACCATCATTTGGAATTCATGCTACAATTTTAGTTGGGCCTTTAACAGCGAATTATGGGCGCAGTTCACATTTATCAAGAGTAATAGACGAACATAATTGCCGTCAAGTGTTGGGTAGGAGGCGACGTGTTTAGCTTGCGTTGTTTACAGGCGAGGCAGGCCAGGCCACTCCTCTCCTCCTCCTCCTCCTCCTCCTTCTTCGGGGGTTGGTGGCGGGAAGGAGGGACGGAGGGAGGGTCGGTAGGTCGGTGTGTGTGTATTGCATAATAAGTTCGCACACACACCCACCCACACCCACACACACACACACTAATGCTAACACTAACCACTGACCATCCATCCATCTATCTTCATGCCACACACACACACACACACACACACACCACCTCAATCCAACATCTATTCGTTGATAAGAAAGTCGTTGTTGCAAGTGTCACCCAAGTGTTATATTTGCCGGTGACGGGGGCGTTTTGCATACTGTCAACAGGCGGAGGAGGAGGAGGAGGAGGAGGAGGAGGAGGAGGAGGAGGAGGAGGAAGAGGAGTTACCAGGGAGATCACGAAGAGCTACACTCCTTTGTTCTCGAGACCGCGGAGGGAACTTAGCGACATTAGAGAACGTAGGAGGGAGGGAAGGGAGAGAAGGAAGGAGGGAGGAGGGAGAGAGGAGAGAAGGTTAGATGAAGGGAAGAAGGGAAGGATGGAGAGATGAAAGATGGGATAGGGGTGGAGGGAGGACGACATGGGTGGTGGAAGGGAGGATAAGAGACAAGGGGGTGAAGGAAAGGGAGTGTAAGAGGGGAAGGAAAAAGGGAGGGAAGGAGAGGAGTGAAGGAGGGGAAGGAAAAGAGTGGGGGAAGGAAAGGAAGGGAGTGAAGGAGGGGAAGGAAAAAGGGAGGGAAGAAAGAGTGAAGGAGGGGACGGAAAAAGGGAGGGAAGGAAAGGAGTGAAGGAGGGTGATGAAGGAAGGGTGGAGTAACGGGCGGGATGACATGAGGGAAGAGGGTAACGGGCGGAAGGGAAGGAGACAGGGAGGGAGGACAGGGAGGAAGGGAAGGAGGGAGGAAGGGAAAGGAGAGGGAAGGAGGGCGAACAGGAGAGAAAGGGAGAGACAGATAAAAAAAAAAATTATCCTGCACGAAACTCAAATTTAAGGCGTTTTTCTACACTACACCCATCACTAACATCACCCTCAGTTATCCTAAGACAGCATCAATAATTACAACCTTGGACTGTTTATCAGGGCCACGGCTCCAGTACCACTCGTTGGTGGCGAAACCCTTCCCGACACAAGCCAGCCTCATGAGGGCATGAGGGGGGGGTGCAGAAGTGGGGGGTAAAGGCGCCTAGAGGCCAGCGGAGTTACAAACCCACCATATTTATAATACCAAATCAGCTGTGAATCAATGGCTTGGCTCTGTGTGTGCGTGTGTGTGTGTGTGTGTGTGGTGGAATGACGTCACCTCTCCTCCTTCTCTCCACTTCTCCCAACCCTTCAAACACACACACAATCACTACCCAAACACAATACCACAATCGTACAATCCACTCCTGAGCTTCTGTGTCTAAAAACTACAAAACAAAAACAGAACAACAAAAGATATAGTGTTACTTTTCTTCTGTATTGCGTTGCCAGGCGTTGTAGTGCATTGCGGAGTGGTGCGTGCGTGTGTGTGCGTGCGTGTGTGTGCTGGCGTGTGGCGAAGTCATCTTTACGCCTCACTGATCACTCATTAGGCAGCGTGGGCGCAACATAATAATGAAGGAGAATAAAGGATCTTTACTCCAGAACCTTGCACCCTTCCTGCCCCCCTTCCCTCCTTCCTCCGTCCTTTATGGCCTGATCCTCTATCTCTTTCTCTCCCTGTCTCTGTTTCTTTGTCTGTCTGTCTACTGTGCTTCCCTTCACTTCACTCTCTCTCTCTCTCTCTCTCTCTCTCTCTCTCTCTCTCTCTCTCAATTCTCTATTCCCAGCACGTGGAGGGGTTGGGAAATGAATATTCTCTCTCTTTTATTTTCTTTTTCTATCCTAGTTTCTTTCATCCTTTTCTTCTCTTTTTTTCCCATCTACTCTTTCTTCCTTCCTTCATCTTTCCATTTCTTTCACCTTCTTTTCCTTCCTTTCCTTCACTCCCATATTTCCCTTTTCTCTATTTTCCCTTCCAGCTTATTTTTTTCCTTTCCGCTTCTTCCTTTCCCTCCCCTACTTCCTTCTTTCCTCCCTCCCTCTCCCCATCCATCCGTTCAACTCTCCCTCCTTCCCTCCCTCCCTTCCTCCAATCCTCTATTTTTTCCTTCTCCTCCCTTCCTTCCTTCCTTCCTTTCTCTCCTACTCTTCCCTTCCTCACGTTCCCTCCTTCTTTCCCCTCCTCCTTTCCTTCTTTCCCCTCCTCCTTTCACTCTTCCATCCTTTCCTCCCTTCCTCTCCCCCCCCCATGACGTTGCATGCTACAAAGACTCTCACAAAGGATTAAAAAGTAATAAAAATTTGTCCCGTCCTAATTTTCCAAGTTATTGACTCCTCTGATGGCGGCGAGAGGAAGAGGAAGAGGAGAGGGGGAAGAGAAAGGAAGAGGAAGAAGACCGGTATGAGGAAGATGAATACGAGGAGCAATGACAGGAAGAAGAGGAGGAGAATGAGGAAGAGGAAGAAGATAAAAAAAGACCAGGAAAAGATGGGAAAAGAAGAGGTGAGGGAGATGAAAGGAGGAAGAACAAGAGGAAGAGGAGGAGAAGGAAGAAATAAAGACAGGAAGAGGAGAAAAAGAGGAAACCATACAGGAATAGAAGGGAGATGAAGAGAAAGAGGAGGAAGAGGAAGAAAGACTAGGAGATGAAGAAGGAGGAGGAGGAGGAGAAATAAGACCAGAAGAAGAAGAAGAAGAGAGGAAAACTAAGAGAAGAAGAACCACAGGAAGAGACAGGAAGACTAGGAGGAGGAGGAGGAGGAGGAGGAGGAAGACCACACCATCATCATCTCCCCAGCATCATCTACAGCATCCCCTCGACACATCCATCTACACGTCAGCAGCCTCTTAGCGTACCTCTTACCCCTCCCCTCCCCCCTTCCCCCCACCCACCCCCCTCCACTTTGTCTCTATGCCTAGCCGATGATGACCTTTCCTGCCGGTAGCCCCCTCCCAATCATTGACCCCTGCTGACCCCCTCCCCCCCACTGACCCCATCCTCTATTTCTCTTTGCTTACTCCCTTCTTTAATATCCCAGTTTCCTTTTTTTTTATTTCCATGCTTTATTATTCTTTGCATCGTCTAAGTTATTAAAAGATCTAAAACTTCATCAACTAACTTCCTTATTTTATTTATAGTTTGCATTTATTTTCCTTTATATCCTCTTAAAATCCTTCAGAAAATCCTTAACTTCCATGTACAAAATCTCTAATGCTGTTTTATTTTCACATTCTTTCTTCATAAAACCCCAAACTTCATCTCATTAGGTTCCTCATAGCATTACGAGTTCATATTTTTTTTACCCTAATCCCTCGTTTGACCACAAAAAAATCCTTATTAATTCCCTCTAGTTCCTAAAATCAACCTGGAATCCTTAACTACCCTCAGCCTTAAACTTTACTCCTTGCTAACTCCCTTTCTCCCTTTTCCAATC
This sequence comes from Eriocheir sinensis, assembly GCF_024679095.1. NCBI lineage: Eukaryota > Metazoa > Arthropoda > Malacostraca > Decapoda > Varunidae > Eriocheir > Eriocheir sinensis. The sequence continues at coordinate 361,958 of NW_026110828.1, forward strand.
CCCCTTTTATCAGTCCCTCCTCCCGAAATTGACCTATCTTTCGGACACTTCTCTAACTCTATTTAGGAGCAGTGAGAAGCGAATTTTTTTCAATGATGTTTCTTTTTTTTATGCCCTTCAACTGTCTCCTCTGCTGTAAAAAAAAGTCTCTTAATGTATTCTCTATCTTAACTTCCTTCACCTAACTCCTTTTCTTCTCTTTGTGCCTCCCTCTCCTTTTCAATCTCCCTTTTCTCAGCTTCTCAATTTCCGTCACCACCTATTCTATTCCCAATCTATCTTCCCTTTCCTTTAGTTAACTCCCCTTACTCCCTTCTCCCTTTTCAATCTCCCTTTTCTCAGCTTCTCAATTTCCTTCATCTCCTATTCTATCCTCAATCTATCCTCCCTTTCCTTTAGTTAACTCCCCTTACTCCCTTTCCTTCCCTCTGTGCCTCCCTTTCTCCCTTTTCAATCTCCCTTTTCTCAGCTTCTCAGTTTCCTTCATCTCCTATTCTATCCTCAATCTATCCTCCCTTTCCTTTAGTTAACTCCCCTTACTCCCTTTCCTTCCCTTTTTGCCTCCCTTTCTCCCTTTTCAATCTCCCTTTTCTCAGCTTCTCAATTCCCTTCATCTCCTATTCATTCTATCCTCAATCTATCCTCCCTTTCCTTTAGTTAACTCCCTTCACCTCCTTCTTTTCCTCCCTTTCTCCCTTTTCCAATCTCCCTTTTCTCAGCTTCTCAATTTCCTTCACCTCCTATTCTATCCCCAATCTATCCCCCTTTCCTTTAGTTCTCTCCCTTTCACCCTCCATTTACTCCCTTCTTCCCCCTCTTTCAGTTCCCTTTTGTTAGTCTCCCTTAATTCTATATCTTTAACTTCCTTCACTTTCTATTCTCTCCACAATCTATCCTCCCGTCCTTAACTTCAATTCCTTTCACCCCCCAATACTTTAGTCCCTCCCCCTCGCCCCCCCCCTCCTCCCCCCTCGCTCGGTTCCCTTTGGCAGCCTCTCTTAATAAATTTAGTAGCCGCCAGAAAGCCGCCATCAATACTCTCAGTCCCTTTTAGTCTTTACACATGAAGACTAATCAGACTCTAGTACTTCCCCCCCCCCCCTCCTCCTCTTCCTCCTCCTCCTCCTCTTCTTCTTCCTCCTCCGCCGCCTCCTCTCTTTCCTGCCTACCATTCGACCCCTTGATCATTTCAGTCTCGTTTGTGTTTGTGTGTTTGTTTGTGTTTGTGTCTATTACTACTGCTACTACTACTACTACTACTACTACTACTACTACTACTAAGATAGTTCGAAGGAAGAGAACCGAAGAAGAGGAACATTATACAACAATTAATCTTCTATTCATAAAGGCGAGAGAGAGAGAGAGAGAGAGAGAGAGAGAGAGAGAGAGAGAGAGAGAGAGAAGAAGAAAAAAGAAGAAGAAGAAGAAGAAGAAGAAGAAGAAAGAAGAAGAAGAAGGAAAATTAAATCAAAGAAGAAAACGAAAGAAGACAAAGATAAAAGAAAAAGGAGAAAGAGAAGAGGAAGGAGAAAAGGAGAGGAGAAAGGAAGAAGGAGAGGAAACAGTGTCCAGCGGCCATTAACAGGGAGAAACTGGATGGCCACGCACATGGCAAACTCAAACATTGAAACATTAAGGGAGGGGAGGGAGAATAGGGAGGAGGAAGGGAGAGAGAAGGGAGAGATGGGAGACAAGTAAGGGTGGTGATGGGGGGAGTGATGGTCGTAGTGAGGGAGGAAAGGGAGAAGAGGGAGGGAGAGAAGGGGGGAGGGGGGGAGGGGGAAGGTGGGGAGGGTCTCATTAACTAACTGGAAAGACTGTGAGGGTCAACCGGTAGCTATATGGTTGACTGCTCTCTCTCTCTCTCTCTCTCTCTCTCTCTCTCTCTCTCTCTCTCTCTCTCTCTCTCACTCTCTCTTGTAATGAAACGATGTGTGTGTGTTGGTGTGTGTTAGAGAGAGAGAGAGAGAGAGAGAGAGAATGTCCCCTATGTACTTTGTCCTTCCCTCCATTTTAGGAAGAAATAAAATAAAGTAAAACAAATAAGGTTAAGAGAACACGAACGAACATGTTTTTTTTACTTATACAACAGTAACACACACACACACACACACACACACACACACACACACACACACACACTTATCACCTTCCCTTAATTAACTACAAAAAAAAAGTGACGCTTCCTAATTACAACAAAACACTCATACAACCTCTTCCACTTAACAAAAATACACTTGATATCCTTCCATTGTCTTAAGGGCGTTGGATCCTACTTTAAATGCGATCCAATCCTAAGTTTAAGGGATCGAAAGGGAAGGGATGAAAAAAGTGAAGGATATGAAGAAAGAAGTGAAGAAAAAGTGAAGTGAAACGAGGATAATTAAGAATGAAATGAATGTAAAGAGATAAAATGAAGAACGAAGAAAAAATGAAGAAAAAATAAGTGAAGTAAAGAAAATAATGAAGAAACTGAAGAGAAGAAAAATGAAGAAAGGCAAATAAAGATAATATAAATGAAGGAAATGGTGTAGGAAAAGAAAAAAAAGTAAGCTATAAACGAATGAGCCACGAAATCCTTATCGGCCACGTCTCTTATAGTCCCAAAAGACGAGACTCGAAATGTGGTTCAGAAGGAGGATCCACTACCTAGGAGCAAACAAAGGAGCATCGGGCATGGCGAAGTGGCAGCTAATGTCAACAAGTGAGGACAACGACCAGGGGTTCCAATCGCCTTCCTAACTGACCAGCTGACACGCGGCCGGCCATTAAGAGGACCTAATTCTGAAGGGGGATCGGAACCCATTATTGGCCCTGGCTGGCAGAAGACAATAAGAGCAATAAGCGGAGAGGAAACTGTGGCTGCGAGGAGGGAAAGTGACGGAGATATTGGAGACGGAGGAAAAATATGGAGGAAAATAGAGGAAAAGGGAGAGAAGCGAGATGAATTAGCCTGAAGACAAATAGAAGGAAGAAGATGATAAAGAGGAAATATATGAAGGAAAAGAAAGGAAATATATGAGGGAAAAGAAAGAAAAGTGAAGGAAAATGAAGGAATAGAACACAAGATGAATTAGACTGAGGATAAAACGAAGAAATATGATAAATGAGGGAAATTTAATGAAGGTATCTGAAGGAATATAACACAAAATAAATAAGACAAAAGGTAAATTAATGAAAGATGACGATAAATATAGGAAAATAAAAGGAAAATAAAGAAAAAATATGGAAACAAGGAATATACTAAAGATAACTTAATATTAGACTTTAGACAAATTGAAGAAAAATATAGATAAGGAAAATATAAAAAGATGAATAATCAAAATAAAAGGAAAATAGAAGTAAATAAAGTTAAAAAATGAGGAAAAGGGAAAAAATTGAGGAAAAAACAAGAAAAATAAATTGGAACCGAAAATCGTGAAAAAATATCAAAAGAGAAACAAAAAAAAGACATTAAGCTTCCCTCTATAACTTCGAAAGGTCTTTTATTTTGGGTTTACTTAAAGAGAAAGACAAATAAAAAATAAAGTTTGGGAGATTAGCGGAGAATGAGGGAAATTAGAAAAAAAACTTGTCCTTAAACTTTCTTGATCACTTTTGGATCGACTTACAGGACACGGAAAGTACAACAACAACAACAACAACAAATAGAAATACAGGGAAAGTTAATTACGATACTCCTACAATTCTCTCTCTCTCTCTCTCTCTCCTTCCTCCACAGCCATATCTAACCCCTCACCCTTCCTTTCCTCCCCCATACACCACCCCCTCAATCTATCTCCCCATTTCTCTCTTCCTCCCCTTCCCTCTCGTCCTCTTCCTCTACCCCACCCTCCCATCCCCCTTGTCTTTTCCCTCCCTCTCCCGTCCCGGCCCATTCCGTCTTCTCTCGCTCTGACTCTCACTCTATCCCACATTCCCATCCCCCTTTCTTCCCCTTCACCCTTCTCTCCCTATCACCCCCCTTTTCATTTCTCTTCCCATCTCTCCCTTGCAACCCCCCTCATATCCTCCCCTCATTCCCCTCACTCTCCCTTTCCCATCTCCCTCTCCCTTCCCCTGTTATCCATCCCCCACCCTCCCCTCTTTCCTTTAACTCCCCCATCTGTCTCTCCCTCCTCCCCTCCCCCCCAGAGCATGTCGGGGAGGAGTAAGAGAGCCGATCAACAGTTAATTTGTAGTGAGGGGAAAATCGGGTAGTTAAGGGAGGAGGAGGAGGAGGAGGAGGAGGAGGAGGAGGAGGAGGAGTTGGAGGAGGAGGAGGAGGAGAGGAAACACACCCTAAGTGACTTGTAGTGTTAAGTGCTGTTTTCCCGTGTGTGTGTGTGTGTGTGTGTGTGTGTGTGTGTGTGTGTGTGTGTGTGTGTGTGTGTGTGTGTTAAACGGAAACACAAAAAAACAGACCAGCGGGTTAAGACTAAGATGAGTAATAAAAAAAGAAAAGAAAAAACAATAACAAAAAATATCAGAAGAAAACAAACAAACAAGTAAATAACGATTCCGGAAACTTTGTAAAGGAACCACGAAAACTCCTCCTCCTCCTCCTCCTCCTCCTCCTCTTCCTTCTCCTCCTCCTCCTCCTCCTCCTCTTCATTTATTCTATACACACTACGTCTTTCCATTAACCATATACTCCCTACACACACACACACACACACACACACACACACACACACACACACACACGCACACCATTCCCACATCTCTCATCTTCAGGCAAAATTCCCATCAACCATTTCCGTTTATTCTTAAGACGTCCTGTAGCCACCCGGATGAGAGAGAGAGAGAGAGAGAGAGAGAAGGAAAGTTTGGAACCATTGACCAGTTCTGACCCTTCTCCCTCTCTCTCTCTCTCTCTCTCTCCTCCTCATTACCAGCCAATTCAGACCCAAAAGGCCCTAAAGAGGAAGAAAAAAAGAAAGATAAAAAAGAAAGGAAAAAGAAGAAAAAAAAGATTAAAGAGACACGCACCGATGGACCATTTTTCCAATTCTCTTTTCGGGATAAAATTATTTGGAAAAGGAAGAAAAAAAAGAGGGAAGAAAAGAGGAAAAAAATGACTTGATCTTGCTTCTACTGTGCGTTTTAAGAGTACACACACACACACACACACACACACACACACAAACACACACACCGCTCTTCCGAAATGTGTCTCAACTAAAAATGGAGGGAGGAGAGAAAGGAAGAGGAGGAAGATGTGACTGAAGGAGGAAGAAGACAAGGATGGAAGAGGAGGAGGAGGAGGAGGAAGAGATTGTGAAGAAGTAGAGATGTATAAAAAAAATGGAGAGTAGGCAAGGAAGGAATAAAAAAAGGGGGTTGGAAGAGAGGAATGGAGAAGAGGGCAAGAGAGAGGAGGTAAAAGGGGAGAAGAGGAGGAAGTGGATGGAAGGGAGGAGAAGAAAGGGATGGAAAAGAGACAGGAGGTAAAAGAAGATAGGAGAACAAGAGAAATAAAAAAAGGAAAGGTGAAGGGTAGAGGGAAAGGGGGAGGAAGGGATGGCAATTGGAGTCATGGAGAAGGATTGGGAAAGGAGTAGAGAGGGAAGAGTAGAGAGAACATAAAGAAAAGAGAAGAAAGGGGAGGTGGAGTGGTAGAGGGAGGGAAGAAGGGAAGAAGGGCCAATTGGTGTCATGGTAGAGGATTGGGAAAGGAGTAGAGGGGGCTTGCAGACTCCATACGTTCTTATGTTCTTATGTAACGAAGAGAGAACATAGTGGAAAGAGAAGGAAGGGGAGGTGGAGTGGTAGGGAGGGAGGGAGGGAGGGCCAATAGGAACCATGAACGTGCCCCAAAAGACGAGAGGTGGGTCCAGCGGCGGCACTAAATTGCAGGCGAGTCGCGGCAGTCGAGAGTCGCGAGTCGGGCCGAAACGAACCGTGCCTCTGAGCCCTTCCCGAGCCTCCGCCGACGGGGAAAATAAACATTATCGACAATTTCTGTTTAAAAGCGGGGCGTTTTGGGAGCTCTAATGTATCTCCCACTTTTCCGGAGCCGACTCGAGCCAGCGACTTTGATCTTCATGGCCGGGCTCCCTCCGCGGCGGTGTATCGTGCGTTTGGCCGCTGCGTTCCGGTACGAGCCCTGCGATGCACTACCAGGGAGAGCTATAAAGGGCGGCGTGGCGAGGATGACAAGAAGAAGAAGAAGAAGTGATGACCCTGGTTGGTATCACAGGGCACGTTCGCTTGTCACATCAGCTATTACTAAACATCAAAGAGAGGATCAATCGGGTTCTAATGCGTGTTTCTTTAGGTTCAGGGTACAGAGGAAGGGTCAAACTACCACCAGGGTCATAAAACTACTCCTGGAAATTCCCCAAACTCCTAGGAAAGCCTTGTCAAATATGTATTCTTAGGTTCATGGTACAGAGGAAGGGTCAAACTACCACCAGGGTCATAAAACTACTCCTGGAAATGCCCCAAACTCCTAGGAAAGCCTTGTCAAATAGGTGAACTTGGGTGACGAAATATCTCATAATGCGACCCCCCCTTACCTCTCTGTACTTTTCCTCGCTTTTTTCCGTATATACTTAGATTTTATTATTTTTTTTAGGATCTAGGTATGTCCACCCCACCCATCTTTTGTATTCCCCCCCCGTTCTAATAAATATTTGAAGTTGAATTTCTGGTGCCCGGGGGAAGGGACGGAGTGGGTATTGAAGGCCCTGGACGCATATTCTTAGACATTATTTCACTTTATCAATTAGTAAAGGTTCTTGAAGTGCTTGTAAGGATATTCTTGTGTGGCGAGGAGATATAAGGAAGATAGCCGATATTAAGCTGCAGAAGTGGAAGAAGAAGGGAGGAAGGGAAGAAAGTGTTGATGGAAATAAATATAAAGACAATGATAGGGAAAAGAATAACAGCAGAGAGAGAGAGAGAGAGAGAGAGAGAAAAGGCAGCCACTTGGGTAATTTCCACTAGAATTTGGACCAATAAGTTTGCCATTTAAGATCGCTGCCAGTTTTCTCTTTAGGAAGTGGAGAAAAAAAAAGAAAGGGGGAGGAGGAGGAGGATGTAAGGAAGGAGAGGTAGTGTGGGAAGAAGAAGAAACAGGACAAGAAACAGGAAAATAGGAGGAGGAGGAGGAGGAGGAGGAGGAGGAGGAGGAAAAAAAGGAAGGTTGTGTGAGAAGATGAAGAAGAAGAAGAAGAAGAGGAAAAGGAAGCAGAGGACAAGAAAAGAAGTAGAAAGAGAATGTAAAGAAGGGGGATAGTGTGGAAAGAAAGAAGAAGAAGAAGAAGAAGAAGCCTAAGGAGAAGGAAGCGAAGGATACCCCTCAAAGGACCCCCTCGTGAAGTCTAAATGGAGCGAATCCTATAGTTCTCCCTCACTTCCGATGGTCCTGGCTTGATTGTTGTGGCGAGGAGGAGGAGGAGGAGGAGGAGGAGGAGGAGGGAGGGAAGAGGGGAAAGAGAGATGGTGGGATGGTTAACAGGAGGGGAGAGGAGGAAGGGAAGGAGGGAGGGGAGAGAAGGGAGGAAAGAGGGGAGAGGAGGATCAGGAAGGAACACAAGTAGAGATAGCGAGGTGGTTAAGAGGGAGGGAAGAAGCAGGAAGGAGGAATGGAGAGAAAATCAAGGAGGAGGAGGAGGAGGAGGAGGAGGAGGAAGAGAAGGAGAGGAAAGACAGGCAGACTAAAGACCTCGTGCATAAGAAAAACAAAACAAAACAACATCAAAAACAAACAAAGACGAAATGAAAGTAGATACCCGAGTGAGCGTTTGAAATAATAATGGTAAAAAAATACGTGAAAAATACAGGAAATAATGAATAAAAAGAAATAAAAAATGAGGAAAGAGAAAATGCATAAATATATCTACACACAAAACAACTGCATTAACTTTATGGAATGAATTAGGGAGAATAAAACTAGTGGAGAGAGAGAGAGAGAGAAAGAGAGAGAGAGAGAGAGAGAGAGAGAGAGAGAGAGAGAGAGAGAGACGGACTGATAGACAGACCAAAAAAAGACATAAGACAACACAACACACCGTTACTCTCTCTCTCTCAGCCCCCTCTGTCTACGCACTTATAACC
>NW_026110828.1:375000-377500 GCF_024679095.1 Eriocheir sinensis
GTTTTGTTTCTTCGTTTTATGACACGGATATTGTTTTTATTTTTTGTTTTTAAGCCGAGAATGAAACGAGACACGGACTGAATAACGCGTTTCGAACCTGTCTATCAACCTGGAAATATAAAGACAAAAATTAAAGAAAAAAAAAACACAAACAACCTCGACTCACTGGAATGATTTAAACACTGGAAAAAAAACAAATACAGCAGAAAAAAAACACAAAACTCATAAATATTCGCCTAAAAAAAGGGGGGGAAGGGAGGAAAAAAAGTGAGGAAAAAATACATCTCAAAAAATCCATGAAGCAAAAAACTTGAGTCGAAAAAAATCGCATCCACCTTTTTTTTCCTAACTTTTTTTTTGGGGGGGAGGGGGAGGGGGGGGAAGTTTTTTTTTTAAATAGGCTGTACTCACCTCTTTTTCTTTCGACATTATGATCTCCTCCATGGGGGTCTTTCTACCCAGTCTCTCGCTGACCTCAGACGAGTCAACCAGTTCACTTCCTGTCTCGGACGTGGAGGTGGTGGTTGTGGTAGTGGTGGTCGCGGCGGAGGCGGAGATGGAGGCGGAGGAGGAGGAGGCAGAAGAAGAGGTAGTGGTGGTGGTGGAGGTTGTGTTGTTGTTGTTGATGCTGCTGTTGATGCTGCTACTCAGGCTGTTCCCATTGATGCTGTTGTTGTTGTTGTTGAGGATGCTGGGGCTGGTGCTGCTGTTGATGTTGTTGTTGTTGTTGCTGTTGTTGTTGTTGCTTTCCTTGACGATTTTCTGGCACTTGACGTTCTCGAGTTGTTCCTTCAGTGTGTGGACTTCGTTTTCTGCCAGCGCCGCTCTCTGGAGATGACCAAAAGAAAACGAAATACATTACTTTATATTCTATGCTTCTTACTTGCCATAAACACTCCTACGATTACTGCTATCTCATTCTCATTACCATTCTCTCTCTCTCTCTCTCTCTCTCTCTCTCTCTCTCTCTCTCTGTTTTCATATTAATTGTACTCCTTCATATCTTCTTACACTTGAATTATTACCTCTACCTCTTCTATTCCTCCTCTTCCTCCTCCTCCTCCTCTTATTTCTCATCGACCTCATTTTCTTTATTTAGCGTCTGAAGCAACTAGACTCTAACATTACATACAAAAAAAAAGATAAATTTAGTGCAGCGTTGGCATACTTATATCGGTCTAGTGTTTACCAGAATCATTGCCTTTCTATCAGTTTCTCTATCTATCTGTCTATCTATCCATCTACTTGTCTGTCTATCTCATTATCTCTCTGACCGTATATGTTTACCTATTTATCTATTTACGTTTATCTCTCTTTGTCTAGTTATCTATCAATGCGCATCTATCAACCTATTTATAAAGGAAAATGTTTTAACTAATAATAACAAATGAATGGGATCCTGAATGTAGAAAATATAAGAAAAATAAAAGCAGAAAAAGAATTGAGAAAAGTCGTGATTTATCTAATATCTTTTCTCTTCTGCCTTCATTCAATTTTATCGCTATTCTTTTTCGTCCTTTTATTTACTTTTCATAATGACCGAAATCTTACATCATCACCAAATTATCATCACCATCATCCTCATCTTTATCACCACCACCAGTATCGTCTTCGTCTTATGTTCGGGCGTGACATAACTAATCTATTTACGTAAGTGATTTAATGGGAGGGGGGAGGTAGTGGAGGTGGAGGTGGTGGAGGGGGAAGTGTCGTTGTTAGTGGTGGTGGAAGTGGTGTTTAGATACAGGAGAATCTAACACCACACACAGAAGAAGGATCACTAAGTAGTCTCTCTCTAATTACTTTATTTTACTCTCTTTCTTGAACGTTTTTATTGATTTTTTTGTTTGTTTTACTCCTATTGTTCCTCCTCCCCCTCACCAAGTGTTAAATTAGAAGACGTTAAGAGCTGGATTTATATTTCCTTTCGATATTCTTGCTTTCATTTTTTTTTTTACTTTACTCCAATCGTTCCTCCTCCGCCTCATCAACTACTAAATTAGAAGACATTAATAACTGAATTTATATTTCCTTTCCATATTCTTGCTTTATTTATTTATTTTTTTACTTCACTCCTATCGTTCCTTTTCCGCCTCATGAAGTACTAAATTAGAAGACAGTAAGAACTTGATTTATATTTATATTTATATTAATAACTGGATTTATATTTCCTTTCCATATTCTTGCATTTTTTTTTTTTTTTTTTTTTTTTTTTTTACTCCTATCGTTCCTTTTCCGCCTCATGAAGTACTAAATCAGAAGACAGTAAGAGCTTGATTTATATTTCCTTTCGATCTTCTTGGTTTCATTCATGTCCTTATTCCCTTCACCAACACAAAAATGACACAAAACAACTCAAATTCACTTCCACAACACAACACAACACACCTCCTTTACCATCTCCACAACACAGCGCTGCACACCTTCACCACTTCCAAAACAACACACAAACTAACACATTCTCAGCACATCCACAACACATATCCTTCCCCATCTACAC
>NW_026110828.1:382500-395000 GCF_024679095.1 Eriocheir sinensis
GCGGTATTGGGGGAAAGGGAGAGAAGGGTAGGTAGAAAGGGAGAGAGAGGGAACAGGGAACAGGGAGAGGAGGTATTGGTGGAGAGGGAGAGGAAGAAAGGGAGAAGGGAGTGAAAGGGAAAGGTACGAGAGATGGAAATTTTGAGAGTAGGGTTAAAAGGGAGAGAAGAGAGGAGAGAAAGAAGAGAAGGGTGAAATGGAGAAGAAAAGTGAAGTAAAGAAAGGAGATGAAAAGATTGAGAGATGAGAAGCGGAGAAAAGAATAATAAGTGAAGGTGAAGGAACAGGAATAAGTGAAATGAATGATGATTACGAGAAGGGAAAGAAATTAATAAAAAAAGGAGAAATTGAAAAACGAATTGGAGGGAGATGGAAGAGGGAGAAAGGGAAGATAGAATAGGAAGAAGCAAAGGATAGACGAAGGGAATGAAAGAGGAAATAACGTGGAGAGGCAAAAAGAAAGAGAGAAAAGGGAAGAAGAGAAAGGAAAGAAGGAAGACGTTACAAAAATTATGAAAAGAGAGAAAGAAAAAGAAGCAGAGATAGACAGAGAGAGAGAATAAGATAGAAAGAGAAAATGAAAAAGACTAAGATAGAAAGAGGAAGAAGAAAAAGGAAAAAAGGAAAACGTTACGAAAATATGAAAAGAGAGAAAGAAAAAGAAGTAGAGATAGAGAGAGAAAGAGAATAAGAAAGGAAGAGAAACTGAAAAGGACTAAGATATGAGGAAGGAAGAAGTGAGACAAGGAAGAAAGGGAGGGAGGAAGGAAGGGAGGAAGGAAGGGAGGGAGGGAGGGAGGTAAATAGGGGTGTGGGAGGAGACTTAAGACGTCTTTACCTTAACTGATTGGTTACCTGGCGGCCCCGGACACCTGAATGTGGGAATTTGTCTTAGTTTGCGTCCCCTCTACTCCCTCTCCATCAAACCTTCCTCTCGCCCTCATTTTCTCCCTTCCTTTTTTTGTTGCCTCTGTTTCTTTCTCCCTTCTTTCATCACTGTTATTATGTCTTCCTTTATTTCCTTTTTTTCTTTCTTTCCTCATTTTCTTTCTCCCTTTTTTTGTTGCCTCTGTGTTTCTTTCTTTCTTCCTTCATCAATGTTTTTCTATCTTCTATTATTTCCTTTCTTTCTTACTTTCCCTTATTTTCATTCCTTTTCTTCATTTCTTTCCTTTTTTTCTTGCCGTCCTTCCTTCCTTCTCTTTCTCTCCTTTCCATCTTTTATCAGTATTTTCCTATCTTCCTTTATTCCTTACCTATATCATATTTTTTTCTTTACTTACTTCCTTTCTTTTTTATCTTTACTTACTCTTGTCAATGCCTTCCTTCCTTCCTTCCTTCCTTTCCTCCTCCGTTTCTCTCTTCCTTTCATCTTTCATAATTACTTTCTTGTTTTCCTTTTTTCCTCTACCTTCTCATTTGCTTCAATCCTTGTTTCCTTCAGTCCTTCCATATTTTCTCTTCCTTTCCTTCCTTCCTTCTTTCGCTTGTCTTTTTAATGCAAGCAAATAAAAAAAAATACGTATGAGAGGGGAAAAAAACACGAACTAAAAATGACAAAACGAGAAGCAAAAAGCAAACAAAATATTAACGAGGAAAAACAATCCAAGCCAACAACAACAATAACAACAACAACAACAACTCTGACCTCCCCCCCAAATAAAAGTTAACAAAAAGTATAAACAAAACAAACAAACCACCTTTTCACCTGTCGATTCGCGGACAGGTAAAGGTGAAGCTGTTTGCCAATATCGCCAATTCGCAGGTTGGTCACAATTTGCTAAGGCGGGCCAATTACGAGAGAGAGAGAGAGAGAGAGAGAGAGAGAGAGAGAGATAAAAGAATAAAAAGATGAAACAAGAAGAGAAAGAAGGATAATTAAGTAAAAGAACAAGAGAAAAGGAAAAAATAACAAAAAAATCGAAAAAAACGAGAGAGAGAGAGAGAGAGAGAGAGAGAGAGAGAGAGAGAGAGAGAGAGAGAGAGAGAGAGAGAGAGAGAGAGAGAGAGAGAGAGAGAGAGAGAGAGAGAGAGAGTCGTATTGGGGTCGTGTTCTGTAATTGGCTTTGAGTGATGATTGGCCGATGGTTCTCACTCTCGGCCAACCGGCGGGAAGAAAAAAAGAAAAAAAAAGAAAAAAAATCCGTATTAAATAGAAAAACAAACAAACAAAGAAACAACAAAGCCAGTACATACATAAAAAAAGACAGCACAAAGGAAGGAAACTAAAGAAAAAAAAAACCTCATTGAATAAGACTAAAAAAAAAATGCCGTCAATGAAAAAAATGAAAGAAAAAAAAAGGAAAAAAAAATCCGTAGTAAATAGAAAGGAAAACAAAGAAAGGAAATGACAACGACAGTGCACACATAAAAAAGACAGAACAAAGGAATATAAAAAAGAAAAATAAAGAAAACCCTCATTGAATAACAGACTAAAGTAAAAAAAAAAAAAAAAAATTCCGGCAGTGAAAAAAAAAATCGACAAAAATATATCACTGCAACAAAACGAAGAAGAAGCATAATATAAAAAAGTACATCTTCAAAGTTTTACGCAAATATGAAAATAAAGCAAAAAAAAGGTCAACTCATAAGCTTTAGAAGACTTATAAAAAAAACACGAGAAAAATAAATATGTAAGCAATGACGTAGAAGCAAAAATATATAAATAAATAAAGACTGATGGAAAACGATATGATGAAGTAAAACAAAACGAATAAAAGAAAAAAGGAAGTAAAAGAAAATAGAAGACAATTAAGTTTACAAAAAGATATGAAGAAGTAAAAGAAAACAGCGAATAAAAGAAAATAAAACCAAGATAATTTTATTTGCCAGAAAAACAAAAACAAAAACAAATCCAAGTAAAGCTAAACAAACACCAAACAACAACAACAACAACATAACTTAGGTAAACACAGGTGACAGGTACGAAGGAAAGAACAATCCGATATATTCCATTAATCCAAAGCGAACAAACACACGCACAACACAGCGCCATGCCACAACCTCCCCTTAGACCGAAACTCCCATCGGCTACAGGTCTCCCAATCACCCTTACCGGCCCTTACCTGCACCCCGCTCACCTGGCGCGCCCTTACCTTCCTCCTCTAATTGGTTAGTTGAACTTTTCTGTCACGGTCAAAATCTCTCCATTTACTGATCCGCTGCTAGCCAATTAACAGGGTAATAGGTGATGGGAGGGAGGGAGGGAGGGAGGGAGGGAAGGAGGGAGAGAGGAAGAGGGAGAGAAGGATAAGACCGCCCAGGTATTCTGTATTAAAGAACCACATAAAGAGGAAGATTTGAGGGTTAATAATCTTACCTGTGCGAGAGAGAGAGAGAGAGAGAGAGAGAGAGAGAGAGAGAGAGAGAGAGAGAGAGAGAGAGAGAGAAAATCAAAGAATAAAAAGATGAAACAAGAAGAGAAAGAAGGATAATTAAGGAAAAGAACAAAAGAAAAGGAAAAACAACAAAAAATCGAAAAGAGAGAGAGAGAGAGAGAGAGAGAGAGAGAGAGAGAGAGAGAGAGAGAGAGAGAGAGAGAGAAGCTCGTTAGTTCACAGGTGAGATGGAGGGAGTGCACGGCTCTACCTAAGATGATATAATTACAGGTAACATGCTGAATACTAAGCCTTCCTCCTCCTCCTCCTCCTCCTCCTCCTCCTCCTCCTCCTCCTCCTTCGACTCTATGTTTCTCTCCTGCCTGATCTTCCTCTTCCTCCGCTAACTTTTCCATTCTCTCTCTACTTTCATTTGCCTTCCTCCTCTTCTTTCTCCTCCTCCTCCTCCTCCTCCTCCTTTCACTCTCTCTCTCTCTCTCTCTCTCTGTGTTCCTTTCCAATCCTTCCTCAATCATTTTTCTCTTCCTACTTTTTCTCTTTTTCGTTCTCCTCCTCCTTCTCTTCCTTATTCTTTCTCTCCAATCCTTCCTCTATCATTTTCCTCCTCTTACTTCTTCTCTTCCTGGTCCTCCTCCTCCTCCTCCTCCTCCTCCTCCTCCTTCTACAGCTACTACGACACATCCACCGTCCACAACATCTTTCTTCCTCCCCTCTTCTTCTCCTCCTCCATCACCCAATCCTACCACTCCTACAATACACATCCTTCATCTACAACACATTTCTTTCTCCCTTCCTCCTCCTCCTCCTCCTGGTGATGGGTGAGCCTCTCCTCTCTCCTCCACGCGGCAGCATCTAGATGAAGGCAGAGCAGAGTTCACACTTTAATTAGGAGGCGGAGGAGGCGACGGGCTGCAAATATCAAGAGGAGGAGGTGGAGGTGGAGGAAGAGGAGGAGGAGGAGGAGGAGGAGGAGGAGGAGGAGGAGGAGGAGGAGGGAAGAACATCAACAGGAATCTACTCTCCGGTTCTCCTTATCTTGTCTTCTTGCACGTCTTTTCTTCTCCTCCTCCTCCTCCTCCTCCTCCTCCTCCTCCTTGATTCTTCTTCTCTACTCCTTCAACTGTATAGCTATTCCTCCTCCTCCTCCACGTTCCTTCAATCCTCTCCCATTTCCTTCTTCATTCTCTCCTCCTTCTTTCCTTCTCTCTTTTCATTTGCCTCTTTATCTTCCTTCCCTTTCTGTCTTCTTTATTGTGCCGCCTCTGCCTCACTGTGCTCCTCCTCCTCCACCTGCAGCGCCATCTTGGGCATCATAATAACACACACACACACACACACACACACACACACACACACACACACACACACACCAAAGAACTGGAGAACCGCTCAAGTGAATGGCACAGAATTACATCAGTCCCCCCTGCCTGCCTCCCTCCTTCCCTCCCTCCCGCTCTCTCTCTCTCTCCCGGACTCGCCCGCTCCCTCTCACTCAACACTCTCCCTTACCTCCTATCTCTCCCTCTCCCACTCTTTTTCCCCCTTTCATCTTCCTCTCCCTTATTTTACTCTCCCTGGCCTCAACTCTCCACCCTTTCCCCCTCCTCTCTCTCTTCCTCTCTTCCAATAATCTCCCTTATTCTCACAACACTAAACCCTCCCTCTCTTCCAATACTCTCCCTTACTCTCCCTGGCCTCAACACTCCACCCTTTCCATCCCTCCCTCCCTTCCTCTCTTCCAATACTCTCCCTTACCATCACAACACACCGAACGCCCTCCCTTACCCACCCTCTCTCTCTCTCCCTCCCTTCCCTCCTCCTTCCCTCCCTCCCTCTCAACCGGACCACACAAGGTGGGTGACGCGCCGGGCAGCCCCTGACCCTCATTGCCCTCATTGGCTGGCCCAGGGCGGGGAGGGGGGAGGGTCTTTCTGAGGGCAGCACACTCAGCCACTTGCTCCGCTTATTATTGGATGTTCGGTCTTCGCTCGTCGCTACTTCTTCGGCGGTTCGGGGATAGAGTTTCGGAGAGGGAGGGAGAGGGAGAGAGTGAGGGGAGAGAGAGAGTAGGAGGGAAGAAGTGTAGGATTTGTGTTCTTTCTTTCCTATCTTCTTGTTTTCATCCTTCTAGTCAACTTTTTTTCCATGTCTGTTGAATGTGGAATAAAGGAGGTAAGTGGAGAAAGGGAGGGAAGAGGGATGAGTGTTCTTTCTTTCCCTTCTTCTGTTTTCTTTCTTCTAGTCAACTTATTTTCCATGTCTGTTGAATGTGGAATAAAGGAGAGAAGTGGAGATAGGGAGGGAAGAGCGATGGGTTTTCTGCGTCAACTAGTTTGTATTTTCATTTTCTTCTTCTTCTTTTAGTCTTCCTTCTTACTGATTGTTGAATAAAGAAAGGAAAGAGAGAGAGAGAGAGAGGGGGGGTGTATCTCTCCTCTATCTTCTCTTCTCTCTACGTCTTGTCATCATCATCCATTCTCTGTGTTTTATTCTGTTCTGCATTTTCTTCTTTTTCCTTCCTTTCCTTATTCACTTATTTTTTCTCACTTTTCTTTCTCTTCCTTTTCTCTATTTCATTCTCTGATTCCTTACTTTTTTTTCTAGTCTGTGGCGTGTGGTCGGTCTCTCTCTCTCTCTCTCTCTCTCTCTCTCTCTCTCTCTCTCTCTCTCTCTCTCTCTCTCAAGTTAGTCAGCGGGTGATCATGTGTGTTAAATTGGACTCGCCTTAGCATAATTGAAGTTATGTCTGCATGTCCGAGAGAGAGAGAGAGAGAGAGAGAGAGAGAGAGAGAGAGAGAGAGAGCATATACCCTCAATTAGTTTACAGTCTCGCAAAAACAGAAAAAAAACAGAATCAGTAAAAAATAAATAAACGGATAAGAAATACAAAAGAGAAAAAAAAGGTAAACAAACATCAAAACAAACAAAAGCAACATCACACTCACCACAATCACCATCACCACCACAATTACAGTTATTAAACCACCATCACCACCACTACCACCACCACCACTATTAATACCACACCCAGAGAGAGAGAGAGAGAGAGAGAGAGAGAGAGTTAATGAGTGTTTGTGTCTCTCCATCAAACACCATATCCCATCAAACACGACCCTCCTATGATGCAGGGTTGGGGGAGGGGGGGGGGAAGGGGGGAGGGGTGAAGGGGTGGTCTCTTATATGGCAACACTGCTAAGTTCAGAAGGACGATTGCTAACATTTTTTTTCTTTTTTTTTTATGTATAGCTTCCACTATTTTTTTTTTATCTCCTTGTTAGTCCTTGGTTTTCATTTAGGTTTATTGGGTTATCGTTTGCTAAGGCTTATTTAGGACTGATGCGTTCAAATTACTGCGTTTATTTATTTTTTTATTTATTATTTTGTCGATGTTTGTATTTGTTGTTGCTTTGTACGGTTCAAAAACTACTTTGGTTCTTCTCTTCCTTCAAACTTCACTTCTCGTTTTCTTCTTCGTATACAGTTTTCGTTATCTAACTTCTATTACCGATATCGTCTCCTTAATCACCCATAATATACTCACAATTAAACTTAAGGCACTATTAAATCTTGCGTTCTTTTCTCTCCTTTCATCACAAATCTAATAAAATCACCCTCTTCCTCTTTTCATAAACATCATCACACACATCACTGCTATCATCTTTTGTTTTCCCATCCATAAGAACCGTGATTGAGATGATGAGGAAAAAGGGAGATGATGATTGTAGAAAGGGGTAGAAGGGAGGATGAGGGGGATAATGGAAAATAGGAGAAAGGGAAATGTAGATGAAGAGTGAAGAAAGAGAAAAACAAGATTGGTGGGACGCTACAAACCATATCTATACATTACATTAAGTTATTCATTCACTTCTGGTCACATTATCTTTATTTACTTCTAATCATAATTCTATTCATTTATCTACTCAACACATTCCTTCGTTACCCAGTTTCTGTTCCTTCCATCTACAACACATTCCTTAGGTACCCAGTTTCTGTCCCTTCCATCTACAACACATTCCTTCGGTACGCAGTTTCTATCCCTCCCAGCAATCACTCAAAGGTCGGTCAGCGGCAAGCTAAGTACAAGTGTCCCCCCCTAGCGGCGGGCGGATGACACAGTGACGGCCGCGGAGCACACAGGGCCAGGCGCGGGGTGAAGGGCGCCCTGTTCCCCCGGGCCATAACTCTCGTCACGGTCTATTGGCTAACACATGACCCTCCTCCTTCTTACTCCAGAATGATTTGTGGCACCAACCCTGTCGCCTTGTGGGCCCTAGACGCCTTCCCTACACCGCCATCATGCTGTTTGCTCCCCCTGTCTTCTCTGATTATTACCCTTCCTCTTCCTCTTCTTCTTCTTCCTCCTCTTCAAATGTATCACCTCATACTTATTTATAGTTCGTCCTTCTTATTGTTATTTCCTACTTTCTCCTACTTTGTCTATTCTTAATTCTTCTCTTCCTCCTCCTCCTCCACCTCCTCGTTCATCCTTTTCCTCATTTATATTTTCTCAGTAATTTTTGGGGCAATTCTTCTTTTTCTTCCTTTTTTTATGCTGTTGCACTGGATCAACGAATCACACGTTTTAGTTTTACACACACACACACACACACACACACAAACCAATAAACCAAAACACGACCCCCCTAAACCACCATCCCCAGTTCGACACCCGCTCTCAGTATTCGAGGCGTGGCCGGGAGTGTGACATCTGAAAACTTTCCATCACCAACCACAGAGAAAGAAAACGATCTAGTCCCCTTTACAACGACTTAAGTTCCGGGGTTCTGAGACTTAAGACTGATTGGTACCGTTAAAAGGGCGATACGTTCTCCTGTGGCTGTCTCCTCGATGCTACGTGATAAGTTTGAGGGTTAAAGATAAGAAAAGAGGCGGTATAGAAGGTGAAGGCTCTGGGTCCCCCTTACAAAGACTTAAGTTCCGGGCTTCTAAAACTGATTGGTAGCGTGATAATTCCAATACGTTCTCCTGTGGCTGTCTCTCTTTGCTACGTGATGAGTTTGAAGGTAATGACGGAGAGTGATCGAAGTTGTGGGGAGATGAAGCAAAGACGTGAGCTCTCAATATCTTCCTTTATTTTTATTTTATTTTTGTTGAAGGATTTGTTGGTTTTGTTGGAATTCGAGGTTGATTTGGGATTTTTTTTATAGCTTTTTTTGTGTTGATTGCTTGTTTTCTGTCATTTCCCTATTTGTTGATATTGATGGGATTGTTGTATTTTATTTTCTACTCAGCTTTTACTATGATTTCCTTCCTTATTTTCTTCCACTAACTCCTTGATTTTTAAAAGGGAGAAAAACATGATTACATTCCTTCCATACCTGTTTGATCCGGGTATTCTTCCTTTTTTTTTCTTTTTCTTTAATTTATTGGTTTTGGGAGAAAAAAAAAGGCTTCATTCAAATCTTCCGTGATCACTAATAATTTTTCGTCGACCTTAATTTGTTGGTTTTGAAGCAATTAAGGAACTGATGTAAAAGATTCTATACCCCGATATTATTTTTTCTTCCAAGTTAAAAGTTAAAAGTAAAGATTGGTAATACTTTTCAATACTTATAACCTTCTGCTGTAATTGTTTCGCTTTCTCTATTAAGTAAGTCTGTGGTTCTTGGAGGTGATTTGAAATAGAGCGGCTGAGGTTTTATGAGGCAGACAGTGCAGGAAAGTGAGGTGTGGTGAGGTTGTGGTGAGAGGTGGTGAGGTTGTGGTGAGGTTGTGGTGAGGTTGTGGTGAGGTGTGGTGAGGTTCTGGTGAGGTTGTGGTGAAGTGTGGTGAGGTTGTGGTGAGGTGTGGTGAGGTTGTGAGGTTCTGGTGAGGTTGTGGTGAAGTGTGGTGAGGTTGTGGTGAGGTGTGGTGAGGTGTGGTGAAGTTGTGGTGAGGTGTGGTGAGGTTGTGGTGAGGTGTGGTGAGGTTGTGGTGAAGTGTGGTGAGGTTCTGGTGAGGTGTGGTGAGGTGTGGTGAGGTTCTGGTGAGGTTGTGGTGAAGGTGTGGTGAGGTTCTGGTGAAGGTGTGGTGAGGTGTGGTGAGGTTGTGGTGAGGTTCTGGTGAAGTGTGGTGAGGTTGTGGTGAGGTGTGAAGTTGTGGTGAGGTGTGGTGAGGTTGTGGTGAGGTGTGGTGAGGTTGTGGTGAGGTGTGGTGAGGTGTGGTGTGTGTGTGATGAACGAAACTCATTTTATCACCTTTCCAATCACCACCACGTCTGTCACCACCACCACCACCACCACCACCACGATACATTTTACAGTGCTTCGGCTTTCACTGTTCTTACTCCGTTTTATTCACTATCTCGAATTTCACCAACACTACCACCACCACTGTTTACGGGTAACCACTAATACTATCAAAAATAACAATAACAACTACTATTGCCGCAACTTTTCCTTTGTTTAATAATAGCTAGCACGTACTTCCTCAACCATCCATCACCAACACCACCATCACCAACACCACTTAGTCAGAGCAATTTCCCTACAACATTGCTTCCCCCTTCACCACCACCACCACCGCCACCACCAATCACCACGCCGGCCATTATCTTAACCACCGCCACTATCACCACCACCACCACCACCACCACCAAACCGCTTTATTACCCTCAATTATCAACACCTTACAACATCATCAAGGTTAGGTTTTATGGCTCGCTGCGATGATACGAGGGAAAAAGTATAGACGGAAGAAGCGGAGACGGGGAACATTATTAAGTTGTCTATTGCGTTTATACTCCAGCGGTGTCATTCACTTAAAAACAAATTAATGGAGTTTTATTTGAGTGGTTTTTTTTTCTTTTTCTACTCAAACAGGTATAATTAAAGGGATGTAAACCTCAAAAAG
This sequence comes from Eriocheir sinensis, assembly GCF_024679095.1. Classification (NCBI taxonomy): domain Eukaryota; kingdom Metazoa; phylum Arthropoda; class Malacostraca; order Decapoda; family Varunidae; genus Eriocheir; species Eriocheir sinensis. Next base: position 392,691 of record NW_026110828.1, read on the forward strand.
AAAAAAAAAGAAACTCGTATCTCACACACACACACACACACACACACACACACACACACACGCACACACACAAAAAAAGCAGGTGAACACAAATAGCTCGGCGCACACGATTTCTTTTTTTTTTTTTCATCCTTTGTCATTTTTCTCGTTCACTTTTAAGCGGAGATAATTATTGGACTTATTTATTGTTCGCCACACGCAACCTTGATACGAAGAAGGACGCGGCGATACGAAAAAAAAAATAAAATAAAAACATTGATATTAGTGAGACAGACAAGGGGGAGAAGGACTGCTTTAAAGAGAGGGAGATAAAGAGGGGGGATGAAGAGGAAGAGGGAGGTGGAGATGGACAGGGAGAAGAAGGACGAAGGGAGAGATGATGAGGGGAGGATGAGGGGAAAGAGAGAGCAAAGATGAAGAGGAAGAACGACGTGTAGAGAGAGAAAGGGAGAGGAAGAAGGGAAAGGGAGGGAAAGAGGAAGATGGAGTAGGATGAGAAAACAGAAGAAAGAAGAAGAGAGGAAAAGGGATAAAGAACATAGGAAAGAGAAAGAGAAAAAAATGAGTGAGATAAATATGAACAGGAATATGAAAAAAAGAGAAAGTATAGGGAAGAAGTAGAACGAAAGAGAGAGAGGAAGAGAGGAAGGAAGAATGAGAAAGAGGAAAGGAGGGAGATTAGTAAAAGGAACAAGACAAAATAGATAATAATGATAATAATACAGCAACGAAACTAAGAGATAAACAGGAGGAGGAGGAAGAGGAGAAGAAGGGGAAGGATGGGGAGGCAGAGTATAAACGAAGTAATTTCACCTCGTCCTTGGGAACAAAGACGCAGCGACTCCCGTTTTCCTTTTGTTTATGCGCCTGGAGGACTTGAGGGTCTGGCGTCTATACATTTTAGAGAGAGAGAGAGAGAGAGAGAGATGAAAAACACGAGTAATATTATAGTATGCCCCCCAAAAAACAATGATATATAAGGAAAACATCAGTAAAAAGAAAGATTACAAGTTTGTCTTCATCAGAGAGAGTTTTCTTTGTTCTTTCTTAGTGTTAATTCGCTTTACGCATCGGGGTTAATCTTATCAATATTCACCCAAATTAAATTACGCGCCGCCTAATCTCCCTCTTCGTAAACTAATTACAGAATTCGCTATAAAATTAAACACACAAAGAGAATACCTTGATTAGTAGTAGTAGTAGTAGTAGTAGTAGTAGTAGTAGTAGTAGTAGTAGTAGTAGTTGTAGTGGTGGTGGTGGTGGTGGTAGTGGTAGTAGTGAAGGCGGTAGTAGTTGTAGTGGTTGTAGTAGTAGTAGTAGTAGTAGTAGTAGTAGTAGTAGAAGTAGTAGTTGTTGTGGCTGTTGTCGTAGTAGTAGTAGCAGTAACCCCTCTCACTCTCTCTCTCTCTCTCTCTCTCTCTCTCTCTCTCAATCGGTTCAGACACACAATCCCTCAACTCTACAACTCGTAAATCAAGTTCAAGAGACAGTACTGCCCCTCAAGCCCCCCACCCCCCACCCCCAACCCCTCACACACACACACACACACACACACACACACGTCAATCCATTTAACCTCCTTGCCCACCCACGCACACCAACACATGACATCGACACAAATACTTACACATACAAACATATACATACACACATACATACATACATATAATAAACAACATAGTCACATAAGTATAATCGATGTTGTAGTTGTAGTAGTAGTAGTTGTAGTAGTAGTAGTAGTAGTAGTAGTAGTAGTAGTAGTAATTAATCTTTTTGGAGGTCAAGAAACTCAACACACAAAACCCTCAATTACCAAAAAAAAAAAAAGAAAAAAAAAAAGAAACGCAATCATTTATTCTGATTTTAGGTCATATCGCCGTGTGTGTGTGTGTGTGTGTGTGTGTGTGTGTGTGTGTGTTTTTTTGTTTGTTTGTGTTTAGTTCTCATATATCACTCTTTTTTTTCTCTCTCTCTCCCTCTTTCGTATATATCAACTCTCTCTCTCTCTCTCTCTCTCTCTCTCTCTCTAAGCCTACACGTGGTTTAGGCCTTTCATCCCCCCATACCCTCCCCCCTCCCCCCTTCCCCCCCTCCCCCTTGAGCCTACAGTGATTTTATTTACGGTTTAATACGGTTTTGTAAATATTGGTTTGGCTTCGGCTCCTCGTCAGCGATTTACAGGTATTGAGGGAGGGATTAAATTGGATTAAGGTGGGTGCTCTCTCTCTCTCTCTCTCTCTCTCTCTCTCTCTCTCTCTCTCTCTCAGGAAGCATTTTGTTCATTTACTTTTCTTTAATATCAACTCTACT